>NC_072032.1:7599920-7694920 GCF_027791375.1 Indicator indicator | reverse complement strand
TTAAAAAAAAAAAAAAAAACCTCTCTTCCCTTCCCCAGGAATGTCCTGGAGATAAGAAAATGGCCCACTGCAGAACAATATCTTTCAGAGATTGCACCCTTATCACTCTTTCCTTTACAAAGAGCAATTCCCATGTAAGATACTTTGTGTGTTTTCTCAGGACTAACATTACCTGGGAAGGAGCAACCCCCTGCACCAGTACAGATCAGGGGTTGGCCTGCTGGAAAGCAGCTCCGTGTAGAGGGACCTTGCAGTCCTGGGGGGACAGTAAATTACCCATTGGACAGCAAAGTGCCCTCATGGTCAAGAAGGCCAAGGGTATCCTGGGGTGCAGTAAGAAGTGTGGCCAGCAGGTCAAGAGAGGCTCTCCTCCCCCTCTAGTCTGCCTTGGTCAGACCACAGCTGGAGTATTGTGTCCAGTTAGGAGCTCCCCAGTTCAAGAGGGACAAGGAACTACTTCAGTGGAGGCTATGAGGATGCTGAAGGGACAGGAACATCTGTCTGATGAGGAAAGGCTGAGAGCCCTGGGGCTGTTTAGTCTGGAGAAGAGAAGCCTGAGAGGAGATGTTATTGATGTTTATGGATACCTGAAGGCTGGGGGTCAAGAAAAAGGGGCCAGGATCTTTTCAGTGGTGTCCTGTGATAGGACAGGGGGCAATGGACACAAACTGGAACACAGCAAGTTTCACCTCAGCACGAGGAAAAACTTCTTTGCTGTGAGCGTGACAGAGCCCTGGAGCAGGCTGCCCAAGGAGGTTGTGGAGTCTCCTTCTCTGGAGACTTTCAAAACCCACCTGGATGCATTCCTGTGTCACCTGCCCTAGGTGATCCTGCTCTGGCAGGGGGAGTTTGACTCAATGATCTCCAGAGGTCTCTACTAACCCCTACCATTCTGTGATTTTTGTGATTGAGGTGGAAAAGAATCCATAATCCCTGGTTTCCTTTGGAAAGTTTGGCTTCTGTGAGGTGCTTGGGTTAGATGATACTTTGCTTAGGAGAAAACCTGTTATCCTTATACCAGATTTCTGTGGTTGTGGAAGATTTGAGCATGCAGGTAGTTAAATACTGGTCTGTACTGGCAAAAAAGCTTAGTCCTGAACAATTTATGCTCTGTTATTCTTAGGAGGTTGAGTTACTGCAAGTCACATAGAGTGCAAAGAGTAAAAAAACCTAATTCAAGATCCTACCAGCTTCTCTCTTCAGAGGTTGTCTCACATTAACCATCTAAATCTCTCTATCATGATAGAACACCCCCAATGGGATGAATTACACCAGTATGAAGTTCACAGGATCACAGTATATCAGGGGTTGCTCTGGTTACTCCCTCAGGGGAAGGGAATGAAACATGTACAGAATCAGAGTGACATATGTTTAGAATCAGAATCATTTGGGTTGGAAAAGCCCTTTGAGATCATTGAATCCAACCATGCTCTAACTCTACCAAGCCTGGTGCTAAACCATGGCCCTCAGCACCACATCCCTGCCTCTTTCCAACATCCCCAGGCATGGGGATTCAACCACCTCCCTGGGCAGCCTGTTCCAGTCTTTGGGAAACCTTTCACAGGGAAGAAGTTTCTTCTGATGTCCAACCCAAACCTGCCCCTCCACACCAGCTTGGCATGGGGGCATAAGGTCCCTTTATGCTGAGATACCTGATTCTGCCTGAGCAGCTGCAGCTATGCTGCTGGTCAGTGTAGCTCTAGCAGTACAGCCACTCTGGATTTAACTCCATAACATCTTCAGCTAGACCAAATTCCTCTTCCAGGGTTGCCCTCTTGTCTTGGATCTCTCCTTCTTTATAGTCACCAGCACATTTAGCCATCACTTTGAGCAAGCAGAGCTGGGAGTGGGACTTTTTGCCAGAGCAAAAGTCCAAACACATCACTGCTGTTGAAGTCAGGGGTGGGGGGGCTTGTTGAAAATACTGAAAGCATCTTTAATCCTTGGATGGAATTTAATGTTCTGAGAAAATGTGCTCTTTTTTTTTCTTTTTTATTTTTTTCTCACCAGAAGAATAAACTTAATTGATCCTTTCATTCCCCCCCCCCCCCCCCCCCCCCCCCCCCCCCCCCACCTCTCTGTGCCCAGTGGCAATTGGCCACCTCTTTGCAATAACAGCTGCAAAGAAAATAATCTTTGCTGGGTCAGATGAAAAGGTGGAGAAAAGAGTCATAGAATTAACTGGCAGAGCAGTCTGGTTATTGCCCCAGCATATGGGAATGATAAATGCCAGGCAGATAAAGCCTGAGCACTGAGCTCTCCTTTTGTTATTCTAAGCACAAAAAATAAATATTTTTATGGCTACATGTAAAGAGTAAAAGCAAATAGAGTTAATATGTAAAAACACACATTTTGCTTCATTGTGTGTAATAATACATAGTGATTCCATTAGGGGCTTTTTTGGTGGTGGTGGTTTTTAAGATCAGTTTGCCTGGGAATAGTGGGATCTGTTCTTGAAGTGCAGCCATGCCTTTTCCAGCCCTTCCTTCTAAGGTGTTTTGCTGGTATGGAATGAAAGGGCAATATTTAACCAGGCCATGTAACAGGGAAGCTCTGCTCTGCCTTGCCCTGGTGAGGCCTCATCTGGAGTCCTGGGTCCAGTTCTGGGCTCTCCAGCTCAAGAAAGACAGGAAACTGCCTAAGAGGGTACAGCAAAGGGCTACAAAGATGCAGAGGGAAGTAGAACAACTCTGATGAGGAAAGGCTGAGAGAATTGGGGCTTTTTAGACTGGAAAAGAGCAGCCTGAGAAGGGATCTGATCAATGCTGATCAATACTTTAAGGATGGGTGGCAGGAGGATGGGACCAGGCTTTGTTCAGTGGTGCCCAGTGACAGGATAAGGGCTAGTGGGTACAAACTTGAGCGTAAGAAGTTCCATCTCAACATGAGTAGAAACTTCTTTAACTGAAGGGTGCTGGAGCACTGGAGCAGGCTGCCCAGAGGTTGGCATCTCCACCTCCTGGGACATTCCAAACCTGTTTGGATATGCTCTTGTGAGAACTTCTTTAGGTGACCCTGCCATGGCAGAGGTGCTAGACTCAATGTTCTCCTTTCCAATCCCTACCATTCTGTGATTCTGCCATCCCATGCCTGACTCCAAGTTCCTTTGGGCCTCCTGCTCACACTTCAGCCCATCTGAACCACCGTGGGCAAACGCTCCCACCAGTGTCCTGTCCCTCTCTTGACTTTTTTGGGCTGGCTGATGACAGAGAGGTGAAAGATCAGGGTGCATGTACACTATGCAGGCTCCAAGGAATGCTGACATGAGGGGCTGGCAGCAGAGTGAAAGTCAAACTGGAGAGCACACTCCAAATGTTAAAGAGCAACCTTGGCTCTGCAAATCCCAGTGTTGGCTGCCCATGGGAAACTGAAGCTTTTCTATCCATTCTCTCAAGTATCACTTAGCCTGTGGCTTGATTCACCACAAGTCATTTAGCAGGCATGGATTCCTTGTGAGAAATGTGCTTATTTAGTTAAAAGCCTGTTATCATCTTGTGGATTTGAAACAAAATGGGCTTTTTGTTTTTTGGGGTTTTTTTTTAATATTAAAGTGGGTGAGTTTGGCAAAAAAAAAGTCTTTTTTTTTTTCCCCCAATCTAATGAGTAGGTGGATGTATTGCAAAATATTCCTGAAAGAAGGCAAAAAAAAAAAAAAATATATATATATATATGGTTACCACAGATTTGAGCTTTCCAGCCTCTGGATAAATGAAGTGATATGTCAGCATTTGTTTTCTTAAGGAAACAAATAAATTGTGCCTCTGAAAAGAGTGAAGCAACTTGCAGGTTTCCATTTGTTCCAGCCCTCTTGCAAGCCAGAGAAACTCTCTGTGAGCAGTGCATGCCCCTGAGAAAAAGCAAAAAAAACAAAGCCAACAACAAGATAGTCCCAAAGAGGGCTGAAGTGCTCTGATGGGAAAGGCTTGAGTCTGAAAGTGGAGGAATTAAGGCTGACCCTAAGAACTGAAAGGCAGAGCTGAAGTGCTGGGCCCGTGATGCTGGGAAGACATTCAGTACTGAATTCATTGCAGCTTTAGTTTCATATCTGATTTTTTTTTATTTCCAGAGATCTCTCTCAATATGCCTTGAGCCTGCCAAACTGGGTTGAAAACCATGAATGGGGCAGTCTAACCTCTGTGTTTTTGTCTCAGCTAGAATTCCACTTCCACTGAGCTGGGTTTTCTTCCAATTTGAGAGTAAACAAAGCATAACCAAGCATCTCAAGAATTTCTACAAGGGTTGGTTCAAACAGGATTCTAAGAAGAGGCAAAGATGTGATCTGGTTATTTTGGGAAAAGGATGCTCTCACAACCTCTGACTGGCCCGTGGCCTCAAGGAGGCTTTGTTTTAGCACTTGGATCTCTCAGTGGTGAACTTTGACCTGCATGTTTTTAGGGTAACAGTTGGTGGAATTAGATCTTAATTCAACAGGTGAGGAGGGCTGCTGTATTTCTTTGAATTTACCCCAGAAAACACAGCAGGAGCTCTTTAATCACTCCTGTTGCCAAGGACAGGTACAGTAAGAGGACCTAGAAGAAGACAGTGGCAAGACAGGTGCCTGCTGGGCTCCACCTGCCTAAAATGGACTCTTTTTTTAGAAGTTTCCCTCTGTTTGGGGCTTCTGTTGCTTTTACTCCTTGGCATCCTTGTGCAGCTTCTTCCTGACCTCTCAAATGTGACTAGCTCTCCTCTGACCCACACAGAGGTCCTCCACGTTCCTTGTTGTCACAGGCTCACAGGATGTTAGGGGTTTTATGGGATTTGCTTGCTAGGCATTGGCAAAGCTCTGCTGCTGCACAGGACTTCCATGACAGGGCAACTTTGTAGATCAGTAACCATGAACATCTTGTAAACTGTGACATGGACAATGGCCTTGAGGTAAGGGCCCCAGTTCTTTGCTAGAGAAAACTGAGGTTAGTGGAGATACACCCAACAGATTGGCCTCTGGTTGTAGTTGCTAAGTCAAGAATCAAGAATCAAGAATCAAGAAGGTTGGAAGAGACCTCAAGGATCATCAAGTCCAACCTGTCACCCTAAACCTCATGACTATCTAAACCATGGCACCAAGTGCCACGTCCAATCCCCTCTTGAACACCTCCAGGGATGGTGACCCCACCACCTCCCTGGGCAGCACATTCCAATGGCCAACCACTCTCTCTGTGAAGAACTTTCTCCTCACCTCCAGCCTAAACCTCCCCTGGCACAGCTTGAGACTGTGTCCTCTTGTTCTGGTGCTGGTTGCCTGGGAGAAGAGACCAAACCCCTCCTGGCTACAACCTCCCTTCAGGTAGTTGTAGACAGCAATGAGGTCTCCCCTGAGCCTCCTCTTCTCCAGGCTAAACAGTCCCAGCTCCCTCAGCCTCTCCTCATAGGGCTTGTGCTCAAGGCCTCTCCCCAGCCTCGTTGCCCTTCTCTGGACATGCTCCAGCAATTCAACATCTTTCCTAAACTGAGGGGCCCAGAACTGGACACAGGACTCGAGGTGTGGCCTAACCAGTGCTGTGTACAGGGGTACAATGACCTCCCTGCTCCTGCTGGCCACACTATTCCTGATGCAGGCCAGGATGCCATTGGCTCTCTTGGCCACCTGGGCACACTGCTGGCTCATGTTCAGGTGGCTGTCAACCAGTACCCCCAGGTCCCTTTCTGCCTGGCTGCTCTCCAGCCACTCTGACCCCAGCCTGTAGCTCTGCATGGGGTTGTTGTGGCCGAAGTGCAGCACCTGGCACTTGGACTTGTTGAATGCCAAGTCTCCTCTCAGATGGTCAGGGGATGAGACAGCTAAAGGCAACCTGCTTTTGTCTGGGTTTTTCTACAGCTGCCTCACAACCCACATCATTCATTGGCTTCTGTGAGCCTTCCTTGAGGAGGCTTTAAGGCTGTCCCCTTGACTTTTGCTGGTGCACATGCCCATTTGTGCCAGGGAAAAAGGCATTCAGCAGGTGATATTCTCAACTAGAAGTGATCATTGAAGCCCAGCCAATGCGAGGATGCTTTTACACCATCTGAGACATTGTCCCATGGCCATCAGAAGAGTAATGGACAAGGAGGGCTTGGTGGGAGCCAATGGCAAAGGTCCCACTGGCTTACCCAGAGCCAAGACTTCACCCAAGTGTGTGTGTGTCCTCCTTTTTAGGGCCACATCTACCCTGCAGCCTTTAGTAGGTTTACAAAAGCACCATCCTCAAGCTGCCATAAACCACGTTTGTGGTCATGCAGACAGCTCTTGGGCCAGGCTTTATCTCTCCTCATTGTTTGCTGTGTGTGTTTGAGCACAGAGCCTCAGGACACAGCTTGGCTGGGGTACAGCAGTTGGTCTAAAGCTGAGCCCTGGGCCAGCCCCAGCCAGGACACTGTAATTTCACAGAGACATCATGTACTTTTTATGTTCCTTAACCCAGCTGTAGTCACAAATCCCCCTCTGCATTGGCAGCTCCTCTGAAAAACAGCTTTAGGAGCTACTTGGCCAAAATGGTAGCTCTGTGACATTGAGCTGTGTTGCCTGGTCTTGCTGACTGCTAAAGTGTAGCTGTGCAGAGCTTGCCTTCAAAAGCTAACAAACAAACAATCCCAAATGACAGAATCCCAGCATGTTTGGGGGCTGGAAAGGACCTCTGGAGATCAGCTAGTGCAACCCTCCTTTCTAAAGTAGATTCTCCTAGACCAAGGTTTTGCCCTCAGCAAATCATTGCAGAGCTGTTTTTCTTTTTCACAGGTTCATGTCTCCTCTGTTGGAATTCCAGGCTCCTCAGTGTGCTACACAATGTGAACTGAAGTTCTGAAGTTAAGGAGACACTTATTTGCTGTAAGGGTGCTGCAGCCCTGGAGCAGGCTGCCCAGGGAGATTGTGGAGTCTCCTTCTCTGGAGAGAATCCAAACTCACCTGGATGTTGTGGGCCTGGGCAACCTGCTGTTGGTGACCCTGCTTTAGCAAGTGGGGGTTAGACTGGAAGATCTCCAGAGGCTGCTTCCAACCCCCACCACGCAGGGATTCTGTGATTCAGGCACTTTGCAGCTGCTTACTGGGACCAGTGATGGGTTAAACACACTCTTCATCCTGATTATTTCCATGAAGGCTCAGAAGTTGGTGCTAGGAGGATCTAAGCCACTTCAAAGATGTGATCTCTGCCCAAAGGAGACAGAATCCCTGAATGTGGGGCACTGGGGCAGCTGGGGGAGCAAAAGGCAGTTAAATGGTATCAAGAGCTTCCAACAGGTCAGGTCTTTAGGAGCATAGTTGCTGGAGCTCACTGAATAGATTCATAATCCTGCTTGGGTGATTTATTGTTGGCAAAGTAGAGATAAGATTAATTAACTGGCTGGCTGGTCCTTCATTACACATTTGGCACCTTCATTTATTGTTATTTCTTCCAAATAATGACTGTGCTGAAATAATGCTAACTGGTTGGACTTGATGATCTTAAAGGTCTTTTCCAAACAATATGATTCTATGGTTCTCTGATTCTCTTATTCTCTGATTCCATGATTCTCTGATTCCATTGTTCTCTGATTCCTGATTCCATAATTCTCTGAGTCCATCATTCTCTGATTCCATCATTCTCTGATTCCATTGTGCTCTGATTCTCTGATTCCACGATTCTCTGAGTCCATCATTCTCTGATTCTCTGAGTCCATCATTCTCTGACTCCATTGTTCTCTGATTCCATCATTCTCTTATTCTCTGATTCCATTGTTCTCTGATTCCATCATTCTCTGATTCCACGATTCTCTGATTCCATGATTCTCTGAGTCCATCATTCTCTGATTCCATCATTCTCTGATTCTCTGATTCCATGATTCTATCATTCCACCATTCTCTATTAGAGCAGGATGCAAATATAATGAACCTGACTCCAGGTTGTACAAAGTCCCCTTTACTCTGCTCCCAGGGTGTAATAAGGTCTTAAAGTGAGCACAAGCTTAATTCCTGCCCTCAGAGAAGGGTTTCTGGCAGCAGCACACAGTGATTGATTCCCCATGAGTCAGCAGCAAAGGCCATGACTTGCACAGCTGCTGAGAAACTGGAATCAAAGGAGTCACCTCCTAGACTCTTGTTGGCTTACCATGGTTGGTAGAGGAGAGCCCTGAGGCCAAGCACTTGGTGTTTGTGTAGCACAACCAACATGAGCAAATGGGGATTGCTCCACTCTTAATTATTGAGCTGGTTTTGCCTGCCAGCTCTTTTTCCCAGTGTTGCCCTCTGCAAGCAACCTGAGCTGTAAATCAGAGCTGGACCTGGGGCTCAAAGGAAGGGTTGTGAATGTCAGCAGGAGCAGGGTGCCCGTGGGCAATGGGAGGGCTGGATGCTGAAGTGTGCTGAGGGAGTGACAGCCTGGACCAAGGTGAAGAAAGGTGGTCTGAAACACCTGACCTACAGCCCCCATGGGGCATCCTGACAGCAATTTGGGGCAAAACATTGTATCAGGGTTGAGGGGAAAGTTTCTGCTTTATAGGTGTGTTGGTTTTCTTCACTCCCTTCCTTTCCTCTGCTGAAAACTAGAGCCTTAGCCCACTCTGCTGAGCACTGGTCAGACCACACCTGGAGCACTGGGTTCATTTTGGTCTCTGCTATACAGAAAAGATGTGGACAGGCTGGAAAGTGTCTAGAGAGGAGCCAGGAGAATGCTGGCAGTGAGGAAAGGCTGAGAGAGCTGGGGCTGTTCAGCCTTGCAAGAGAAGGCTCAGGGGAGACCTTGTCACCATGGTCTAGTACATACAGGGTGGCTACCAGGAGGATGGAGACTCCCTTTTTTTCTTTTCAAGGAATCCTATGGAAAAGACAAGGGATGGTGGGGACAAGTTAGTGCTGGGGAAATTTCTGCTCTGTTCTTTTTCATGAGATTTTCACATTTTTTTTCCAAAATACCTTTTCCCCTTGGCTCTGGAGAGAAGGAAGTGAGCAATCCCCAGTGCCTACAGAGCTGGAAGCTGGAATGCTTTGGCCCAGGTGTTTTGTGTGGCTTTGCATTTTTGAAGCCTACCACGCAGCAGCAAAGAACTGATGAGTTGTCTGAATCCTTGCCCATGATCTTGACTGCTGAAGGAATGACAGAAGTTATCACTTTGACTCCGTGGTCTCTGAAATGCTCCCCCACTGTGTGCCTGCATCCAGCTTCTGCAAGTCCACGGGTTCCTAATGAAAGGGACCTGCAGCAGATTGTGACCACCAGGTGCTCTGCAGAGCCCTCCCCCCTGTGGCTGACAGCACTTTGGAGGTGAGTTTAGGTCTGAATTTATGACACAGATAAATGCCTGGGTATCAGCTCCAGTGAAAACAGAGCTGGAGAAGGGTAGCACAGGGTCATAGAATGGTAGTGGTTAGAAGGAACCTCTGGAGATCATTGAGCCCAACCCTTCTGCCAAAGTAGGGGCCCCTAGGGCAAGCCACACAGGAACACACCCAGATGGGTCTTGAAAGTCTCCAGAGAAGGAGACTTCACAACCTCTCTGGGCAGCCTGCTCCAGGGCTCCAGCACCTTCACAGCAAAGAAGTGTCTCCTCAGGTTGAGGTGGAACTTCCTGTGCTCCAGTTTGTGTCCTATCACAGGACACCACTGAAAACAGACTGGGCCCTTCTTCTTGACACCTTCCCTTCAGGTAGTGGTAAACATTAATAAGATCTCCTCTCAGGCTGCTCTTCTCCAGACTAAACAGCCCCAGGTCTCTCAGCCTTTCCTCATCAGACAGATGTTCCTGTCCCTACACCATCCTCATAGCCTCAGTTGGACGCTCTCCAGTAGTTCCCTGTCCCTCTTGAACCAGGGAGCCCAGAACTGGACACAATACTCCAGCTGTGATCTCACCAGGGCAGAGTAGAAGGGGAAGAGAACCTCCCTTGACCTCCTGGCCACACTCTTCCTAATGCACCCCAGGATACTCTTGGTCTTCTTGCTCACAAGATGACCTAGCCCCATCTGGGTTGCTATTTATGGGACTTGTATCTCAGGCTTATGCTTTGGGGATGAGAAAGGAATCACTTTCCAGAAGCACAATACACAGCCACATCGACCTCAGAGGGATGAAGATAAGATCTCAGCAGTACTCCTGGTGCTGGGAAGTAAGTTTGTGCAGCAGAAGGACCCACTGCAAGGTTCAGCCTGCGGATCTATTCGTCCTCTGCAGCTCCAGCCACACGTGCAGAAGTCACAGCAAGGCTGGGGGCTGTTAACTCCAAGTGGACTACCTTCATCCTGGACCCCCCTGAGAAATCTGTGCCTAAGGTTATCTTGACCCTGTGCCACACGCAGACATTTAAGAGGCAGATGAAATCAATCTCCTCTCTGTCCACCCCCTTGTGAAGCATAAACAATTCCTGCTGGATCCACAGCTCACACTCATAACTGACAGCTTGCTAGCTGCTGGCACGACGACTTCCAGTCTGGCAGGCACGAGACGTCCATGGTGCCTGCAGTGGGCAGTCCCTGAAACCTGCTGGCTCCCAGTGCTGCTGAAGATCAGATCCTCAGATCTGCTCCCTTCTCATCTAAGCAGCAAAAGCAACTGGCCAGACTTGAGAGCCAGCAAACTGCAGACCTCTCTCTGCTGGAAACCTGTCCCAGGCTGGCCCAGCAAGGGGTGCAGACCTCTTCTGCAAAGTGACTCTAAGCTGGGGGTGCTGAGCACTTGGGAAGCTAGCTCTGAATTTGCACTGGAGTGACCTGGGTTTGTTCTGTACCCACCCTGCCTGTGTCCTGTTGGATGCCTCGAGGGGATTCCTTCTGAGTGAGAGCCTACATCACAAATAGACAGAGGACAGCCTGGGCACAGCAAAGAACATTCCTTATTTGCTCAGATAAAAGCTGCATGCACAAAGCAGGGCACCACTGTTGCACACATCTGCCCTCATCCAGCTGAGCAAGCTGGAGCTCAGCTCCATGCCAGAGAGGAAATCAGGAGCTTGCTCAGTTTGAAAGCATCACAGAACCACAGAATCCTAGAATGGTTTGGGTTGGAAAAGTCCTTCAGGATCATCCACTTCCAACTCCTCCTGCCATGGGCAGGGGCACGTCCCACCAGCCCAGCTTGCTCAAGGCCTCATCCAACCTGGCTTTGAACACCTCCAGGGAGGGGGCATCCACAACCTCCCTGGGCAACCTGTGCTGCTCAGGCTAGCTGCCTTTTGATCCCTTCTGGCCATGCAATCCAAAAGTGCCTTTTATTCAGATGATGAATGTGTGAGGAATTGCAGGCTGAGGAGGTTGCTCGTGTTGGCAGCTTGGTGGAGATCTGGGCTGTGCTTATCGGATTTTTTTGGTGTCTTTTTCACAGAGAAGACATAAAAAATGAAACATGAGCTGATGTGACTGGTTTTATATACTGTGAAGCAGGGACCTTGAACAGTTTAATATTTCACCACCATCAATCAGCTTTTTCTCCCCAGCTGAGAATACATTTGGAGTCAGCTCACTGAAAAAATGCCTGTTTGTGTCAAAATGTGGAATAAAAAAAAAGACCAAACATCAAACCCAACAAACAGAAAATACTTTGGCCTGTCTCCTGAGACCTGTTAGCTAGTAGCTACATTTTATTCTTACATGTGTTCTCCTTTGTTAGCAGCTCAAGCTATTCTGTGTAGGACAGCTGGTATGAAAGAGATGAGAAGTATTTTTCATACAATTGTTTTGACTGGGAAAGCCCTCAAAGATCGTGGAGTCCAACCATCAACCCAACACCACCATGGCCATTAAACCATCTCCCAAAGTGCCATGGCCACAGGTTTCCTGAACACCTCAGGGGATGGGAACTCCACCACCTCCCTGGGCAGCCTCTTCCAATCCCTGATCACTCTTGCAGCAAAGACATTTTTCCTAACCTCCAACCTAAACCTCTCTTGGCACAATTTCAGGGTACAAACTCTGGGAAAAAAAAATAAGGAGTAAAATCACAGACGGAGATAACTGTGTCTCTGCAAAATCCAGTTGTGTTCTCCAATGACATTTGTTACCTCACCCCAATGAAAGGCCAAAAAAAACCAAACCCACTGGACTTCAAACAAGAAAAAGCTGCTTTGTACAATGGGGCTGGGAGGCAAAAAAGAAATGGAATCATTTCTCAGTGTGCCCAGTAAGAAACAGACTGCACCATGTGGCATACATCAGCCACAGGGGGGTTGGTTGTGCTGTGAAGTTTTTATTGCTGTGGGTTTCAGTTGTCTGCAGGACACATGAAATGACAAGAGAGGACAGAAGCCCCATAGGCTCTGACCAGCCAAGAGCCATTCCAACTTCACAGCCACTTTCAGAGCTGCAAACCCAAGGACAAAAATGAATGTGTGGGAAAAGAGCATTTTTCAACACCAAAAATAAAACCCCAACAGTAACAACAAAATCCAAAAGAGCAAAAACAAAACAAAACCCCAAACCAGCAACAAAAAAAAACCAAACCAGCAACAAAAAAATCCAACAACAACAACAAAATCCAACACCAACCAAGAAATCCAACAGCAAAATCCTACAACAGCCAAATCCAACAACAACCAAATCCAACAACAAAATCCAACAACAACAAAATCCAACAACAAAATTCAACATCAACAACAAAATCCAACAAGAACAACAAAATCCAACAACAACCAAATCCAACAACAACCAAATCCAACAACAACCAAATCCAACAACAAAATCCAACAACAACCAAAGAATACAACAACAACAAAATCCAACAACAACAAAATCCAACAGCAACCAAATCCAACAACAAAATCCAACAACAACCAAATCTAACAACAAAATCCAACAACAACAACAAAATCCAACAACAACAAAATCCAACAACAACAAAATCCAACCACAAAATCCAACCAAAAGCCCCAACCACAAAAGCAAACAAACAAAGAAAAAGGAGGAAAATAACCCCCAAACAAACCCCAAATAAAACCAAAAGCAATGATACTGTTTAGCCTGGTGAAGAAAAGGCTCCAGGGAGGACTTTTTGGTGCCTTCCAGGGGCCTTCCAGTACCTGAAGGAGCCTACAAGAAAGCTGGGGAGGGACTGTTTAGAAGGACTTACAGTGACAGGACAAGGGAATGGTTTTAAACTAGAGCAGGGCAGATTTAGTTGGTTGTTGGGAAGAAGTTCATTCCTGTGAAGGTGGTGGAACACTGGAAGAAATTGCCTAGAGAAGTTGTGAAGACCCCAGCCCTGGAGACATTCAAGGTCAGGCTTGATGGGGCTCTGAGCAACCTGATCTAGTTGGGGACATCTCTGGTTACTGCAGGGAGGGTGGGCTAGATGACTTTTAAAAGTCCCTTCAAACCCAGTGCATTCTATGATTCTCTATCTCCTACCTCCTGCTGTCTGTAGCCTAGTTCCTGCTCGTGTGCTCTCAGATCATCTGAAGCAGCATTAATTAATTAATAACTTGCCTTTATATCTAAGGTCAATTAGGCAGTGCAGACAAAGCTTTTCCTTTGTTTCTCTCCCCAGTTCCTTGGAGAGCATCTCTCTTGCCCTTTTCAGAGCAACATAGTTTTTTAATTAACTTTTTTGTTGAGCTGTTCAGAAAATTCAGAGCTAGAGGGCTTCAGAAACACCATTAGCATAATGCAGCAACATCATCATTAACTAGGAGTGGCATGAAGACTTCACCCAACAGGGCACCATCACACAGGGCACCACAGCAGCTTTGCTCTGCAGCACCAAGAAGTCCTAGCCCAGGTAGCCATTGCCTTGGTGTTGCACAAGCTGAGAGCTGACTTCACAACCCTGTCTCTGCCCCACAAGAGGATGCTGCAGCTCTTGCACATGTATGAATGGTCTGCAAACAACCCCACACAGGGAAAGTAGGAGAGAACAAACTTAAAGAATCATGGAATCATGGAATTGTATGAGTTGGAAAAGACTTCCAAGATCATCCAGTCCAACCATCAACCCAACACCACCATGGCCACTAAACCATGTCCTCAGTAGCCATGGCCACAGGTTTCTTGAACACCTGCAGGGATGGGGACTCCACCACCTCCCTGGGCAGCTTCTTCCAATCCCTGACCACTCTTGCAGCAAAGGAATTTTTCCAACCTAAACCTCCCCTAACCAAGGTTGAGACCGTTTCCTCTTATCTATCACCTGGTATGAGGGAGAAGAGACCAACCCCCACCTGGCTCCAACCTCCTTTCAGGGAGTTGTAGAGAAATGAGGTCTCCCCTCAGCCTCCTTTTCTCCAGACTAAACACCCCCAGTTCCCTCAGCTGCTTCTCCCTGGACCTGTTCTCTTTCACCAGCTTCATTGCCCTTCTCTGAAGCCACTCCAGCAACTCAAAGTCATCTTCTAAGTAAGTGTGACAGAGCAGCAAATGACTTTAAAATGTACCCAGTCCCTCTGGCTATTTCAAGAGCTGGTGAAGAATGGGACCCAAAAAGAAACCCAAACCTATTTCAACAGCAAGGAAGCTACCAGCTGTGTGAGATGCAGGGTTGCAAAGGTTTTGTGCTGACAAAGCATTTATTCCAGTTGGAGACAATCCACCCTCTCAGGTCATCTCATGAGAACTGCCTTCTTGAACACTGGGAAATGTAAAATAGAGTCATAAAATTATTTTGGCTGGAAAAGACCTTTGAGATCATCAAATCCAACCACTGTCTACCAATGTGACCCAAAAGTGTCCTTCTCCAGCCTGGTTTAATATTCTGTGAGACTGGCCTCTGCCACAAGATTTTAGTCGTCTCCAGTCTGCATTTAAAGTGAGACAACTGCATTATTTGGAGCTCAGGCATCAGTGCCTGGGGGACCAGACTCAGGATTGCAATCCTCAACCCTAGCACAGCCTTGAACTGCTAGGAGGAACTTTCCTAGAAGGAGGAATTAGGAATCACAAGGACTGTTAAAGAAAACCACATACAATTTTGCTTGTATCTCCCTAGTTCTCCTTACTACCCCCTTCCTGGAGCTGTTCAAGGCTAGGCTGGATGTGGCCTCAAGCAACCTGCTGCAGTGGAAGGTGGAAGCAAGGAACTTGCTGATCATGAAAGCCCCTTTCAACCCAAACCATTCTATGATGAGAAAGGTCAGATTGTTGTCTAAGCAGATGGAATTGTTGTCTAAGCAGATGGAATTGTTGAGCTGCTCATGTCTGATGCCTTCCCAACGTTTTGGCTGCATGGCTTTCCCTGGTTCCTCTTTTGAAGTTCCCCCAGCCTTGCTCCCACAAGGAGTGCTTCAGGGATTGTGCAAGGGCTGGTTGTGAAAGCTGCTGGGAGGCAGGATACGTGCTGGCCGTGCTGGAGTGAGAAAGTGCAGGGGTTGGAAGTTGCAAACAGAGCTGTGTATACAAAATTCATTTTCTGGCTACTCCCTCCAGCTGAGAACAGCTAATCTTAACAAAACAAAAGCAGACAGGCAAGAGACATGGTCCAGAAAGGCACAGTCAACCTGACTTATCAAACAACCCTGTTTACCTTCTGACACTCTTTGGTTCCATTAACAATCACTGATCTAAGACAGTTCTGCAAGGGTATTGGAAATCTGTACAGCTCCAGGGGAAAAAGCCTGATGCTCTTAACAGTTTTTGTTAGCTCAACTATTTATTCTTTATTTATATTGGCTTTGATGCCAGAGAAGAAAGTGCAAAAGAATGTGGAGAGTGGGCAGCTTTGTAGTGCAAGTGTATTTATCAAGTGAAAGAGGCTTAGGAGGCAAGGAAAAACTGAAATGTGAAACATTGCAAAAACACAATTAGGAAGGTAAGTTTGAAATTCTGGACAATCTGAGCTGATTCCAACCTTTTCCTGCCTGGTGTGAGTTGGGGCTGTTCAGCCCGGAGAAGGGCAGGCTCTAGAGAGACCTTTTAGCAGCCATCCAGTACATGAAGGGGCTCCAGAGGAGCTGGGGAAGGACTCTTCATAAGGGTCTGTGATGATAGAACAAGGGGCAATGGTTTGAAATTAGAGCAGGGCAGATTTAGACTGGACATTAGGAAGAAGTTCTTTACTATAAGGGTGGTGAGGCATTGGAACAGGTTACCCAGAGAAGCTCCAAGCCTGGCAGTGTTCAGAGGCAGGTGGGATGGGGCCTTCAGCATCCTGGTCTAGTAGGAGGTGTCTCTCCTTGGTGCAAGCCAAGCTGTAAAAGGCTCTGTTGAAGTGAAAGAAGCCTTTGTGGATCCCTGTCTGACACCAGCAATTGCAAGATGAAGAGAGAGGTGAAGGTCAGGTGCCACTCAGGCACTCAGGCAGGCAGCCCATGTCAGAGGAGGACATCCAGTGTGTGTCTTCCAGATCCTCCAAGGCTACTCCCTGGACCCTCCTGGCCTTTCTCCCACTGCTCTGTATGGAAGTGGAAACTGCTGTACACTCTGAGAACCTGGATCCTCCCAGCTAACAAACCTTGCTTGATCTCCTCACTAACAGCAAGTAAATGTCATCCTAAGCAGTTAGCTGCTCTGGACTGACTCCAGAGGTGCAGGTGGTCATGCAGAAGCTTCCTGTGCTTGGCAAAGAAATCATGGGGTGCACCTATGATGAGAGAGGCTCTTACCTCTTGTAAACTTTCTCAGCTGTGGAAATGGGGAGTGAGGGTTATAGGAAGCCCTCAGTGGTTTCCTGTCCAGAGTCCAGCTTCTTTCCAAAGAACAGATGTAGTAATGAGAAAAAGGTGAAAAGGTCTTACCTGAGTTATTTCTTGGGGTTATCTGATTTGAGGCAATTTCTGCATTTCCCCCAAAGGACCATTCCCTTTCACTGGTCCCTGGCAGGGATTGCAAACTGCTTCCTCTGCCTGAGGACCTGGGACATTCCACCTGGAATGGTGGTGGTGGTGGGTTGGGCACAGCCCTATCTTCAGACACTCCTACTTGCTGGCTGAGTGAGAGGTTGTCCATACCTACAGAATGAATGACTAAGGACCACGTTTTCCATGTGCAACCTGGGATGAGCCATCTGGAGACGTTCATCAGGCAGGGATTTGGATGCACAGAATGGACAAGTGTGCATCCAGCCATCTGATTTGAATATCCTGAGGTATGTTCTGGGCTTGCACATGGGAAAACACATGTT
The DNA here is from genome assembly GCF_027791375.1 of Indicator indicator. Classification (NCBI taxonomy): domain Eukaryota; kingdom Metazoa; phylum Chordata; class Aves; order Piciformes; family Indicatoridae; genus Indicator; species Indicator indicator. The sequence continues at coordinate 7,677,931 of NC_072032.1, read as the reverse complement.
TTCACAGTTCCAGAGGTTAGCTTGGGGGAGGGGGTGGGGGGAAATCTATGTTTTTTGTTATCTAGCAGAAAATCTCACTGAAAATGCTGCTGAGAAAGATAGCACCAGAACATCTCCTAGCTGACCCAGGCTAAAGGAGAGGAGAATCCAAGTGGCTTTTCCAGTCTAAGGAGAGGAGAAGCCAAGTGACTCTTTACCCTCCACCCCCTCTTTCTTGTTTTCCATCAGAGCCTCGTCTTAGGCAGCAGGATATCCCATATCCTATGTGGCAGACCAAGAATCCCATTTCACCTCCTGGTTTCTTCTCCAGTTGCTTTCAATGGGGGAGTTTGGTTTTTCCTCTATGATTGCAGTAATGACCCTGACAAGGCAAAGAGACTGAGACAGGTGTTCTCCCTGACTAATCATAAAAGCAGTGTTTTTCAGCTTTCTGCTGGCTGTGAAATCCACTTTATCCCATCATATCCCACAGTGGGATGCAGGTAGTGAGTGCTTTAGCAAGGGAAGTGTTGGTGCTGATCTTCCTTTTTATTTCAGGAGAGGACAAAGCCTGCAGGGTTAAATCAAACTGCTTCCTCTCTCAAATATTAAAGAGAGAGAGAGAGAGAAAGACTTTTTTAAAAGCTCCCAAGTTGTTGCAAGTTACCTGTCCTTTCCAAGGCAGAATTATTCTCATTTTGATGTTTCACCATGAAATGGTGCTGCCAGCTGTCAACAGCTTAGGGAACAGTTCATGATATTGTAGTGCAGCTGTTCAGAAGAGTCCAAAAAAAGCTGCTGTTCTCCTCCTCAAAATAAAAACCTTGGCATCAGGTCTTTGGGGAGAGTTGTTAACAAGTGGCCAAAATTCTTGTAACTGGAAAGTCAATTCTTATCCTTCGTCTTCTTTTTCTTCCTTTTGTGAGGTAAAAATGCATTTCCTCTGGTGTAAAGGGAGTCAGTTCACTATTATGGCCTTGAGTTGGGAATCATAGGATCCTAGAATGGTTTGGGTTGGAAGGGACATTAAATGCCATCTGGTTTCAACTCCCCTGCCACAGGCAGGGACACCTCCCACTAGAGCAGAGCCATGAGCCACACTGGGCAAGATTCAGGGTCCTGCTCTCTACCTCAAGAGAAGCATCAGACACCACAGTGATTCCCCCATCATCTCCTTGACTCAAACCCTTGCAATTACAAGATACACAAACACATTGGCTAAAATCTCTTCCCTCCACAGCCTGTTGGGGAAAAAAAGCCCAAAGCCCTGCAGCATCTTTTCTGCATATAACTCTAGACTCAAGCTGAGGTACCCAAGAGATGAGCCATGGCCAATTCTCTCTGCTTCAACATTTGCAGAGTATAAAGCAGCAGGCAGAGATGGTGAGAAATTGAGCAAGTGACATGAAAATGGAAAATAAGGCTGATAATTACAATTTAACCTCATCAGTGCAATTGTATGAAATTGAAAAGCCATTTCAGCAGCCCCAGGATGTGTTAACAGCCCTAGAGAGTCCAGACATAAAAGCAAGATATTTTCCAAACTTTAAATGGATCCAAAGTTTCCTAGCAGGAGGGAATTGTTTTAACATGTAGCTTTCTAATTAGATGTTGGAAAAACTTAGTGGTGGAGTAGATTCTGCCCTAATTTAAACTGAAGTAGCCACACTTTGAAGTAGAAAACCTATTCAGGGTGAAATGTGTGCTACCAAAGGACAGAATGTAGCTCAGCATCTTTAGAGGTCCTGCACCTATGTGATCAGAGGCTCTCTTGCCCTGAATGGGAAATGGTGGCTAAAACTTCTCAGAATTGGAGTCAATTAAAGTTAATTTAGTTCAGCCTTTCTTGCAATAAATGGATGTAAATGAGGCATCCCCAGTGGGGACAGATTTACAGCAGGCAAAACTGCTATAAAAGTAAGAACAACAGGAAAATGGAGCTGGTCCCTGATAAGAAGGTGTGAGCTAATTATGAGCTTCCAGCCAGCACATGAAAGTTAACACATTTAACCCCAGCAGACAGTAAATGTCTAATCTGGCAATTTATGGTGACTGACAGGTGAGACTTGCTGTGGGAAGAAGAAAAGTGAGGTGACGTAGTGGCTCTTTGCCTTGCTCTGCAGTCCACCACATCTTACACAGGGCAAGGTCCTGACCCAGCTCAGCTCTGCAGACTGATGTCATTTAATCCTGCTTCTTATCAAAATTTCCCCAGTGGCTCCTTGTCTCCCATCACAAGGCTTCTCTACCACTTACAAACCAGTTGCCTGATCCTCTTAATCTCCCTCCTTTCCCAAGCTCAGGTTTGGTTGAGCCTCCTTAGGCTTGCTGTAAACACAGTTCAGATGGGATAGAGAAGAGGAAATTAAAAAAGTAATTACGTAGGTACTGCAAATCACAAAGGTTGGGTTGCCCTCTCCTCTGTTTCTCCAGGACATTTTGGGGTTGCAGCATTGGCTTTCAATAGGAAAGTGAAGTTCATTAGTGGCATTTAGTCCAAAGAAGTATTCTTCACTCCCGAGGGGCACCAATAGGGTTAGTAGAAGCAGGGCAAGGTCTGTCTCTGTGCAGGACAGGGCTAATTTTGCAAACAGCAGGGGTGGGTGGTGACAGCCTGGGGTACTGGTGGGTCTGGCTCAAGTTCTACAGGCAGGGCAAAGGCAGGTTTGGCCCCACAGCTCTGTTACACACCAGTGAGGAGCCTTCTGAACCTGTAAAACCAGCCACTGTTCCTGGTGTAGGCTGCTGCAGGTCCCTCTGCTGCTGCCACTGGTGGTCCCAGCAGAGGCTGGGGAGTTTATTAAGAAGGGTGAGTAATGCTGCAGGGCAGCTCACATATTCCCCCACACCGTCTGTGCACAGGCTGTGACCTCTCTGGAGCTTTCTGCAGCAACACCCTTCAGCAAGCTTGCCACAACCACACCAGGCAACCAGAGACCTGCAGTTGCTGATTGCCTTGAGAGCTGCTAAGCAGCAACCTGACAATGAGCATTTCGGGAGCAGTTTCCTCCCCATCATTCCCTTTTCTTCCCTAATTTATTAGGGTGAGGTCATTCTGCTGATTAACCCCAAGCCTTTGCTTTCTGTGGGCAAGTGCTCCCACCCTCGTGCTGCACGTTTGCACGCTGCTCTCCTTGCCTTTTATTGCTCCATTTTCCTGTTTGATTTCCCAGGGCACCCCAGTTCCTGTGCTGAGCCATGATGTGTTCAGAGAGTTAGTTAAAGACTTGCAGATCCCCAAACCTTCGGGGAGAGATTCTTTTCCTCCTTCTCAGTAGCTGACAGATGGTTATTCTTCAACAAAATAAAACCTAAGCTGTATGAGCTGCAGAAGCGAGGTCTTCATAAGTGCCTTGCTGTGATGAAAGGAAACAGAGGAAAAAGCAACAACTCCAAAGTGGGGGGATTTGGAATTAAAAATAGACTCCATGTGTCCATTGGCTAGAATTGGGTGGCAATTGCTCTCTACAGCTTCCTGAAAGGAGGTGGGAGTGAGGTGGGGGTTGGTCTGCTCTCTCCAAGTGATAGGACGAGAGGAAATGGCCTCACGTTGCACCAGGGGATGTTTAGGTTGGATATGAGAAGAAACTTCTTCACTGAAAGGATTGACAAGCCAGGCTCCCCAGGGAGGTGGTGGACCAGTAGGACCAGGCAAGTGATTGTCCTCCTGTACTCAGCACTGCTCAGGCTTCAGCTTGAAGTCTGGGTTCAGTTTTGGGGCCCTTAATACAAGAAGGACATTGAGGTGCTGGAACAGGTCCAGAGAAGGGCAACGAAGCTGGTGAAGGGTCTGGAGAACAGGTCTGGTGAGGAGCAGCTGAGGGAATTGGGGGTGTTTAGTCTGGAGAAGAGGAGGCTGAGGGGAGACCTCTTGCTCTCTGCAGTTCCTTGAATGGAGACTGGAGCCAGGTGAAAGTTTTTCTCTTCTCCCTCATATCAGGTGATAGAACAAGAGGAAATGGCCTGAAATTGTGTCCAAGCATTGGAACAGGCTGCCCAGGGAGGTGGTGGAATCATCATCCCTGAAGATGTTGAAGAAACACGTAGTCATTGCACCCCAGGGCACGCTTTAGTGGGCATGGTGGTGTTGGGTCAGTGCTTGGACTTGATGGTCTAAGAGGTCTCTTTCAACCTTAATGATTCTCTGACTCTGAAAATTTCACATCTGATGGAGATGTAGGTGGCACAGAGGCTGGTGCTGAGTGGCTCCAAAGGGACTCTCATGTGTGCCAGCTGTTTTCCAAACCAGCAGTTATGATGAGCCAGACTGCCTGCTGCAGGGCCCCACATGTGGTTGTGTATCAAGGGACCAATGAGTCTGCACCCACCCAGGCTGATGCAGCACGATGCTGCCCACAGCCTCTTCTTTCATGGAGTGCTCCAGTTTGTTTCCAGCCCAGCAAAGGGCTCAGAGGCACATCTCCATACTCCTCCTCCCCAAGGATCATTGCCTTCTCTGTCCCAGCAGTGCCTTTCATCTGCCACCCTTCTGCCCAGCCACCTGAGCTTACCCATGAGCTTAATGACAGCCCTGGGAGGAGCAAAGGAGCACAGAACTGCTCCCCTTGGAAAGTCCTGAAGGAGCAGCTTCTAGGAGCTCTTGCCCTGCTCTATCTGAAAGTTAAAAAACTGCAGCAAGAAGGTCTTGCTCTTTGAGGCAATTACCATTGCTCCTCTACCCACCAGTCTCTGAGCACCTCTTAAATCACCTTTAATATGACGTATCTTCACAACTCCCCTGCCAGATAAGGGAGATACCATCATCCTTGGTTTACAGATGCACAGGCAGGGCACAGACAGAGCACTGCTGCCTAATCACTTTTCTTTTATTAGTGAGCATTCCTCTGGTGGTGCCTGGTTATGTCTTAGTTGGCGTCCAGCCCTTGGAACATGAAGACTCACAAAGTCCACCAAGTTGCCACAGAATTATAGAATGGGAGGGGTTGGAAGAGGTCTACTAATTTCTTGAACACCTCCAGGGATGGTGACTCCCCCACCTCCCTGGGCAGCCCGTTCCAACCCCTGACCACTCTTGCAGCAAAGACATTTTTCTTACTCTCCAGCCTAACCCTCCCCTGGCACCATGGATGCTGAGCTCTGAACAGCTGTTGAGCACCATGAGGTGGCAGACAGGCCATGCCCACATGACAGACCACCAAATCTTTTCCTGTGGCTTGTTTTTCTTTCTTTCCTTTCTCTTCCCTCTTATCTGCTGGTAGATGACACCTGCTGGGGAACGTTGGCCAGGAGCCAGCAGGAAGAAGGAGCAGCTGAAAGTTGCTTGGCTGATCTCTCGGTGGAGAGCTCCTAGCAAGTTCTGCAGGCAGGGTGAACCAAGAGCTGTTCCTTGGTTGAAAAAGGACAGGGGAAGAAGCGGTGGGGTGGCAGGGCTCTGCAGCACAGATTTCCCCACAGCTCCAACTGCGTGGAAGGGGAACACAGACCAATCATCCTCTCTCAAATCAGGACAGAAAGCCAAAATTCAGTCATCAAAGGGCACGGCAGGTGCCGAGAGCCACCCAGACTGACAGTGTCTCCCGAAGTATAAACAAGCAAACTGTTTGCTTGCAAGCTCTGACTGTTTTGCTGGGATACTCCTTGTTTACTAAGTGTTGAATGGCACTCAGCATTTACAGATGTAAAGCCCCTGACTGGGAAGGTCATTAAAATTGGCGGGAAGATTGGGGACAAATCTGAGAAAATCCCCAGGGGAGCCCAGTTAATTAATTATGGGTTCGTAATTCACCTAAGAGAACAATGTCCAGGGCTCTGAGCTGTTTGAAGGGGCTGCTTAAAAGCAAATTAAAGCAGAATATCTACTGTAAATGTACAAATGAGCTGCCTGCTAAACACACAGTCCAACTTGTTTACCCTGCTCCTGAGCCCTCTTGAGCATGGTGGGTTTGAACATTTTGGACACAAATGTCACTGGGCTAGGAGAGGCTGGGAGAAACCAAGCAGGCAGGGGAGGAGAGAAAATATCCAGTGGAACAAAAAATAAATATATATATATATATAAAAAAAATAGTGAAGTAGTGCAGCAAAGAATGCAAAATAAATAGAGGCAAAAGCAGGCAAAACAAAATACTTGAGATAGAAGCCAGTCCACTCACCAGCCTGTACAAAATGTGTGTCTGTGTCTCTGGAGGAGTTATTTGTGAGGAGTAATTGGTGTGTTGTTGAGGAGAGGCTGCTGGCACCCCCTGCCAAGCAGGCTGGGGCTCCCCTTTGGAGGTGGACTGGTGAAGCTAGGGTGAGCCCTGGTGGTCTGCACCCTACAGGTAGCCTCAGCCTTGCCAGACCTGCACCTGCCACCTGGGAACCATCTGTGCCTGGAGTCCACTGAAGGCTGAGGAAGGACCCACCTCAGGTGTAGGTGGACTGTGGTGAGCAACAAAAAACCAGCAGAGGGTCTCTGGCTACTGCCACACCCAGTCCTTATTCAAAGTGTGGCTGAACCATCCCAGTGAAGGAAGCATCTGCCTCCCATCTGCTCCCCACTCTCTGCAGAGGCATCATTTTTCCAGCAGAAAATATTCTGTCTTGAGTCAGAAAACTGCCTTTTGTAGTGGGACACAACCCCTGGGCTCCTGGAGCTGGGTTGTTCCCCCTGGCTCACGGCTGGATTCCCACGGTGAATGTGGCTTTCTCATCTGAGAGAGAAACCAGATACCTCTGGCAGCTCCAGTGATTGCAGGAGGGGGGGAATACAGCTCTTTCTGTGATAACCTCATTGTCATCTGGCACAACCTGCTAAAAACTCTCCAGAAGGTTGATGCAAGGAGAGAAAACTTCCAGCTCCTCGAGGAGTGGGTCAATAGGAGCCCCTGGGAGATGCTCCTAAGGGACAAGGCAGCAGAACAGAGCTGGCAGATCTTTAAGGACACTTTGCATTGAGCACTTTCTAAGAGCTCTCAGTCCCCAGGTGTAAGAGGTCAGGCAAGGGAGTGAATGAGTGACTGAGTTGAGAGCTGCTGGGAAAAATGAAGGGCAAGAATGAAATGCAGGGACAGGTATCCTGGGAAGAGTGTAGGACAAGAGGTGATGGCTTTAAACTAAGAGAGGAGATTTAGACTAGAGAGAAGGAAGACATTTTTCACACTGACAGTGGTGAGACCCAGGCCCAGGTTGCCCAGAGGGGTGGTAGAAGCCCTATCCCTGGAACCATTCCAGGTCAGGTTGCTTGGGACTCTGAGCAACCTGCTCTGGTTGCAGATGTCCCTGCTCAGTGCTGGGGAGGGGTGTGGACTGGATGAGCTTTAAAGATCCCTTCCAAGCTAAAGCATTCTGTGATGCTATTCTATGCAAAACAGGTGAAGCTGGCTCTTTGGAAAGCATCCATTTGGGGTGCCAACCCTTTCTGAACCGCTGGGTGGATGGGAAGTGGTGGCCCTGAAGGACTCCATGAGCTGTCAGAGGCGATGTGTGTGCATTCCTGTGCTGGGCTCAGATGACACCAAGCAAAGAGAGAAATCATTATGTAACTTGGAAGATCATATTATACAAGAACTTAAACAAACACCAAAAAAAGGGGGAAAAAAATAGCTCTATCCCAGCCAAGTGCTTTGGCATGAAAGATGAGATCTGCAAGATTAGTGAGGGCTCCTATCTGCCAGATCTTGCTGAGCATTACACCACGGGAAGGAGCTGGGCTAACCCTCTGCATTATTATGACTCAGCTTAGTGGGAGAGGTAGGGCAGGGCAAGGCAAACGTTGGCTATCAGCATCTGCTTGGAAATTGAGCTATATTTACAACAGCAGGGCTGATAAAACGTCTGTTGTGTTTGCCTAACACCAAACATTGCAATCCACAGCTCACCAGAAAGGGACTGGATTGGCAGCTAAATTGTTTAATTAAAAATGAGAAATTACCAGAGGGCTAGGTCTGGTTCTCAAGATGCAACAGGGAGATTATTAGCAAGAAATGAGTTTGGATGTAAAAATAGCAGCTGCCACCAGGTACAACACGTAGCAGCTTCTGAGAGAAACCCAGTGTTTGCAGCACCGAGCTGTGCCAGCTTGGCTTGTCACCAGCCTGGCATTGTTCCTGCACTCACCCTAGGGACCAGAGAGCAGGACTAGATGCTGGCCCCAGCTCCCATGAGTGTCCTGTGCAAGGTGCTTTCAGCCCTGTGCTGGTGTGGAAGCGGTCAGCTTTGGGAAGGGGTGGTCCCTCTTGCTTCTGCCTCTGCCCTGGGAGGTCAGAGCAGCCCTGTCTCTGGGTGGGAATCAATGTGAGGAGAAGGGAAAGTCACTTCATCCCTCCCAGTAAAGGGGCCAAGGAGTAAACTGACCCCATGCTACACAACCCCTCTCAGAAGAGGGGCTAGCAGAGCTAAGTGCAGGGTTAGGTGACCCTGGGAAGGTCTCTTGAGGCTTCTCACAAGTCAGTTCTGTGCAGCAGCAGTGACAGCAGCTGCAGGCACAGACACAAGCAGAGCTCAGTGTCTCCCTGCTCTGCATCATTCTGGTGTGTTCTTTGTGAAGGTGAGAGCCCACACTGCCCAAATCCCTTCCCCTTTTGGACACACTGAAAGGTTAAGTGGCCTTCCTCTGAGGCAGCAGGACTCCTGGCACTCCTCTCCCACTTGGCAGCCCATGTCCTTCACTTTTATTTACTTTTGCAACGTGTTCCTTTCTGTTGAGTGTGAAGAAATTGGACCAATGGTAGGAGGAGTTATGGGGGAGGGTCAGATGGAGACAGGGACATGACTATGGGGTTTGTTTGAGCTTCATTTTCACAAGGAACCAGACTAAGATCCACCCAGTCATGAAATGTGCCCTGCTCCTGCTTATCTGGTGAGACACTGGAGAGTCTTTTAGCTTCCTGGTGCATTAAACACCACTTAAAGCAAAATCTGCCTGTGACCTGGCATGACCTCTGCATTTCATACAATCATAGAATGGTGCGGGTTGGGAGGGACCAAAGCAGGGTCACCTAGAACAGGTCACACAGGAACACAGCCAGGTGGGTCTTGAAAGTCTCCAAAGAAGGAGACTCCACAACCTCTCTGGGCAGCCTTCGCTGTCATCACTGCACATGAACTGGGATCTAAAGGGAGAGACCCAGACCTACAGACCCAAACTGTGCCTGGTTTGACTGACAAGTGATCCTGCAGCTCCAAGCAAAGCCAAGGGGATCTGCAGGACATTGGGCACATTGGGTTGCAGCAGCGTTTCTTAATGACGCTTTGGTTCTTCTGAGTTGAGTTTGGCAGCCCATATCCTTCACTTTTATTTACTTTTGCAACTTATTTCTTTCTGTTGAATGTGAAGAAATTGGACCAATGGTTGGAGGAGTTGTGAGGGAGGGTCATAACTTGAGTTTCTTCCTCATCGTAGCTCAGTGCTCAGCAGAGAGGGAAGAAAGAGAAGTGTGTTGGTCTAAGGCTGAAACAACTAATTTATGGACTTACACTGTGACTTAAGAAACTTCTGCTCTGAGTGAGTTTATTAAGTGGAGTCAGGATGTCTGACAGCTCACAGAGCCTCTGCAAATAAGACAAGGCTGTTGGTAGTAAAAAAGTAGGAATCCAGTTAAAAAATAGCTCCTCCGGTTACAAGACTGCTTGAAATATTGTACTCTGGAAATGTTTGTGTTTTAAGCTGGTTTAGTGTACAGTATAAGCCATTGATTTGGATTTTTTTTAATTCCTTTTTTTTTTTTCTTTTTTTTTTCTTGGTTTTGTTGCTAAAGCTATGAGGGGAAATGTTTTCCTCCACTTGCTGGACAGCAGCCACGAATTAGTACTGACCGAGGGTGCTTCCAAAGTGCGTGTGTGTGTGTTCATCCCCGTCGAACTCGCGTGCAGCTCCTCTCTTCAAGCCAAGGGGAGCCTTACCATCTGTGCTGCTAGGAAATCACCGGATCATAGAACTCTAGAGTCCTAGGGAACGGTGGAAAAGACCTCTGAGATCATTGAGTCCAACTGTCAACCCAACACCATGCCCAATAAACCGTCACCCAAAGTGCCATAGCCACAGGCTTCTCAAACACCTCCAGGGATGGGGACTCCACCACCTCCCTGGGCAGCCTGTTCTGGTGCCTGACCACTCTTGCAGCAAAGAAATTTTTCCTGCTATCCAACCTAAGCCCCCTCTGGTGCAACTTGAGGCCATTTCCTCTCCTCCTATGGGAGTACCAGCTCTGACAGGGCGCTCGACAGGCAGCTCTGTTTGCGTCAGCTGCCGTGACCTTGGCTCACCACCCAAACGAACCTCATCCTGTTTGGGTAGTTTCCCCATCTCAGCACAGTCCAGCTCCATCAGTTGCTTCTCAGTGTTTTTAAGATGGTGCTCATGGTGCTCTCATGTGGACAGCAAGGATGTGTTGGCTGCTGGAGGACATGGCTGACACATTGAGCAGCAAGCTTGTGCTGCGTGGGGCTTCCTGACCAACATCCTAGATGGAGCTGCTCCCTGGGAATAACTCTGCTTGTTTCACACTGATTGCTTTATGGATTTGTTGCAGCCAGGTCTGCAGGGGTTCTGCTGGTTTCACTGTGGAGGCAATTTCCTTTGTCCAGGGGAGACTAAGGTAGAGGAGGAGGAGAATCACATAGAGGCTAAAGGGCTAATCTGCAATTTGAAATACCTTGGTCTAATTCCTTCCACAGACTTCCTTGGACAAGCCACAGAGTCTCCTACTCCTGCCATTTCCAAAATGAATGTGGAAATGTCATCAGGTTTGCCTTTTGGGGCAGTAAGCAATAGACTCATGAAAAAAGCTCTGGTAATGGGCCTCCAAAAGTACCTCTGAGAGAACTCCAGATGGATGTGCATGAAAAGATTGAGTTCCTGATCTTCTTTATATGGATGGAGACTGGCAGAAACCCTGCTAATGCAAAAGGAGTATGAGGGAGAAGTGAGCTGCTGTGATTTACAGTGCTAAGGCCCCACAATGACCTCTCCCCACTCTCAGAAGCCTACTTGGAGCAGCAGACCATTTTTCCTAACTCCCCTCTGCTCAATTACAGCAGTCACTCTGCCTGGTGCCCAGACAAGCAGAAGTACTCCACTCAACCCTTCCATAGCTAGAGGAGGCTGAGGGACCTGGGGTTGTTTAGTCTGGAGAAAAGGAGGATGAAGAGAGAACTTTTTTCTTCAGGATAACATTTGAGTTTGGTTCAAAAAGGTTATAAATGGGCAGAGGAATCTTCAACATGTTGTTGCCTGCTTGCTTTCTACAACTCCCTGAAAGGAGGTTGGAGTGAGGTGAGGGTTGGTCTCTTCTCACTAGTAAGAAGTGATAGGGTAAGAGGAAATGCCCTAAGTTGCACCAGGGGAGGTTTAGTTTGGACATCTGAAGAAACTTCTTCACTGAAAGGGTTCTCAAAGACTGGAACAGGCTCCCCAAGAAGGTGGCTGAATCCCTACCCCTGCAGGTGTTTCAAAGAGGCAGAGATGTGGTGCTGAGGGCCATGGTTTAGCACCAGACTTAGTAGAAGTAGGAAATGGTTGGACTGGATGATCTTCAAGGTCTTTTCCAACCACAATTATTCTGTAATTCTATGATTCTCCTGCTCTAACTCCACCATCAATATGCTGGGGGTCAGTATGGAGGACAATAAAAGCAGTGGCATCTTCATGGCTGTCCTACACGATTCATTTGTACAAAATGGACTTTTCCTAAGGAATAATTCTCTGAGAGGGAAAAATAAAAATCACAACTTTAAAAAAAAAGTGTAATGAAGAGATCACATTTTTGGCTGCATCAGCTTCATGGTGCTGCCCAGTTTGAGTGGAATAGGAAAGCCACACCCAGGTAATTCCAGTATTTCTGCTAATGCTGTACACTTTGCTCCTGCAACCTGAACTAGCATGTTCCAAGCTAGCTCAGGTATTTCTGCATGGCACTTCATGGAATAAACACATCCCAGTTGCCCCTAGGCCCATCAGTGTGTTATGACACTCATGTGTACCTATTGAAAGCATTTCCTTCTCCTTCTGCCTCAGTTTGCATAGATTGAGAGAATGGTTTGAGCTGGAAGGGGTATTCAAGACCATCCAGTTCCAACCCCCCTGACATGGGCAGGGACACTTCCTACCAGCCCAGATTGCTCAAGGCCCTTCAACCATGTCCCAAAGAGCCACTTCTATGCACTTTTTGAACACCTCCATATCGCTTGCTTGGGATGGGGACAAAAACATAGAATCATAGAATCACTCAGGGTTGGAAGGGACCACAAGGCTCATCCAGTTCCAACCCGCCTGCCATGGGCAGGGACACCTCACACTACATCAGGCTGGCCAGAGCCTCATCCAGCCTGGCTGCAAACACCTCCAGGGATGGGACCTCAACCACCCCCCTGGACAACCCATTCCAGGCTCTCACCACTCTCATGGGGAAGAAATTCTTCATCACATCCAGCCTGAATCTCCCCACTTCCAGCTTTGTTCCATTCCCCCTAGTCCTGTCACTACCTGATATCCTAAAAAGTCCCTCTCCAGCTTTCTTGTAGCCCCCTTCAGATGCTGGAAAGCCACAATAAGGTCACCTCGGAGCCTTCTCTTCTCCAGACTGAACAGCCCCAACTCTTTCAGTCTGTCCTCACAGGAGAGGTGCTCCAGCCGTCTGCTCATCCTGGTGGCTCTTCTCTGGACTCCTTCCAGCATGTCCAGATCCCTCTTGTAATCACAGAGATTATCAGGGACAGGTAAGACTGAAACTAGTGCGGTTCTCCTCGCTCCATGCACACAAAGTTTGGAAGACCACAGCTCTCAGACAAGCAGAGAGACAATCCTGATAACAACAGAGGGCTTTAAGGTCTTGTGGCCTTCAGCAGCTCAGTTGCCAGAGCAGATCTCTGTCCTTCCTGAGAATTATATAGATTGAAACTTTATGGTTCCACCCAATGGGCATATTGATTAGGGTTGACTCTTCAGCATCAGTGGATTTTGAGGTTGCTGTTTCACAGCTGTGTGCACACAGACATTGACTTCTGTGAAGCCAGGCTAGCACAGGGTGACCTGGACAGTCCTGGTCCTGCTTTCCCATTGTTTGGACTCCTAAGTGTCTGGCTGATCCAAGAGAATAGAGCATGGTATAAAGTGGTTTCCAGCCCATGGCATGCCAAATGAACATGGCCCTTGGGGGTCTTGGTAGACAGCCTGGCACCAGTCTTCAGTTCTGGGACCTTGGTGTTGTGTTTCCACTTGGGAGAGAAATGAGGGTAATGGCCTTCAGCTAGTATTAGGCAGACAGTGTCTTGCACCATAAAAACCACCACAAATATTTTATTCCAGCCTGGTAGGAAGGACAAGTTCTTGCTTGTGCAAGAAGCTGGGAGTTTATTGAGCTGAAAACTGAAATGCATCCCAGAACAGGGCAGTGCTTCACAATTCCAACAAGTTGTGCTTACATTGCAAGTAGCTCTGTAAGCTGCATGATCTGGATCTTTATATCCTCCATCTTCCCTTTCCCTTACTGTTTCGTGGGCTAAAGCTAAGCCAAACGCACACATTGCACAATATACTCTTCCCTTGTGGAATTTTTGGTTTCTTGGTTGGATTATTAGCTCATGGATGTCTTCAGGGCACTGAGTGACAAAATAGATGTGCTTGCCTATGCTGCCAAAATGCTCAGTTCATCTGTGATAGAACTCCAGGGGTGAAAACAAACAAGCAAACACAAAACAAAACAACCAACAATCAAACAAGGGGCTTGTAGGATGCCTGGGTTTGACTCAGACTGTCAGTGGTAGCCTCTCCAAAAGCTAACATGGATCCAGGGCATCTATTGCAGCTCCCACAGCTAAACCACATGGTGGGGAAAGGTGAAGGGAGAGGTGGAAGCGTTCTGCAAAGGGAAGGCTGTGTGCATTATTCAGCCTTTAACATTGCCTGCATTCATGGAGCAGGGCCCTTCAGTTTGGGAAAGCATCACAAGCACAGCTCCTGTTTGGCAGGATGAATGAAAGGCATCTTACAGGGTCTGTGTGTGAGAGGATTTGCTGTGCTGATAAAGCACACCTCTTGAAGGAGACTGGTGTCCTTACATCACTGAGACAGGCAAAGCCCTCACACCTGGGCCAATATGGCCCTTGTCTGCTTGCCTCAGTGCTTTCCACTGCTGCTACCCAAGAGATGTAAATAAATGGAGTATCTTGGGGGGGAAAAAAAAAAAAGAATGATTCTGTCTCATCATTTGAAAGGTAATTTCATGAGCTTGGGTGTGGGGTTTGGAATCAGTGCACTGGCAGAAACAAAATCCCAGTCATTGCAGGGCAGTTCCCATCAGTACCTCTTTGTTTCTACAATGGAGGGCTGTACTGTGGACCCTCATTTTCTAGAAAGGACTACCCTAAGGCACAGAGGACAAAGACAACTCAGTCAAGGCTGTGGAGCAGGCCAAGAGGAGAGCCAAGATTAAAGCATTAAAGCCAGGTCTCTGGATTCATAATCTTACCCATGCATATCTTCTCCCAAGGATGGTTTATGCAGTTACAGATGGAATAAAATCAGTGACAGAACAGTAGAATTGCTTCAGCTGAAAGAGCCCTCTAAGATCATCAAGTCCAACCATCACCATGGGGTGATGTCCCAGAGTGCCATGTCCACGTTTCCTGTACACCTCCAGGGATGGTGACTCCACCACCTCCCTGGGAAGCCTGTTCTTGACCACTCTTGCAATAAAGAACTTTTTCCTGATCTCCAACCTAAACTTCTACTGGCACATTTTCTCTCCTTCTATCACCTCATACTAGGGAGAAGAGACCAACCCTCACCTCACTCCAACCTCCTTTTAGGGAGTTGTTGAAAGCAGTAAGACAACAGCATGTTACAGATTCCTCTGCCCATCTATAACCTGGTTGAACCAAACTCAAATGTTGTCCTGAAGAAAAAAATCATAGGAGGTCTTCACCATCATGAAACCCTGAAGGGTCACAGCCTGTGAGCACCCAGTCAGTAGCCATAAAACTGGTAGTGGCTCCCTGGTGGAAAAATAGCCATTTTCAGACAAGTTGGGTTAGCTACTGGCTTCAAATCCTCTAAACACTGAAACACAGGAGCTGTTCACAACCTGGCATTTGTAGGCTTGTTTGCCTATCTGAAAGCCTCTTGCTGAAGCATTTTGGATCAGTAGCCCTTTGAAACACAGACTTGCCAAGTGCATCTTCACCAGATAGGCTTCATCACTTCGAGAGCACGTGTGTGGGTGTATTTGGGAGCAGTCCAAAGCAAATCACAGCTGAATTGCATCATTCTGGTCTACAACAGAAATATATGGGGTGGGAAGAGGAAAGGAGAGGAGGGGCAGGAGTGAATGAGAGCAAGCATGTTCAGCATAAACATGATGTGACCATCAGTCAAGCGAGAGGGTAAACAGAATGGTGTGCTCTGAAAAAGAAAACTCTTTGTAAGGAAAACAGACTGGAAGGTTCAGGCTTCCCCAGTCTTACAGGACAATTGGTTATTGCAGGTTGGAAGGGACATCAGACGATCTCTAGTAGAACCTCCTGCTCAAAGCAGGGTCAGACATGAGGTACTCTTCATCCTACTCTCCTCTTCTTACATCTTTATGACTAAAATCCAGGCTCTTTTCAGTGGTGTGCAGTGATAGGACAAGGGCAATGAGCATAAACTAGAATACAGGAGGTGTCACTTGAACTTAAAGAGAAACTTCTTCACTTTGAGGGTGTTGGAGCTCTGGGGCAGGCTGTGGAATCTCCTCTGGAAAGCATCCCTGGGCAACCTGCCCTAGGTAATCCTGCTTTGGCAGGGGGTTGGTCTTGGTGATCTCCAGAGGTCCCTTCCAACCCCTACCATTCTGTCATTTTGTCCTTGAATGACACTCTTTGACATCCTCCCCACAGAGTTGCAACAGCACAGAGGAGGAGAATGAAGAGGAAGGCATTAGCAGTCAGAGTTAGGGTCTTTATTTCTCCTTCTCAAGGACAAAATGACATAAACCATGAAACTATTCTTCTGGCTGACAGAGATAAAAATATCAATGTCAGTCATATCCAGTTGGGATATCAACAGCATAATCTCCATGAGGTGTTCTCGTGGGATACCTGCTGGAGAACACTTCTCTGAGTGCTCTGCACTTGTGATGGCTTTGCCCTCATGTGCTCCTCCCATCACTCCTGGCATCAACCAGACAAGCTGGGAACAGGAGACCAAATGAGACTTGACACTTTCTTTCCTCACCCATCCTGATAAGAGAGATCAGAGTTTGGAATCAAAATACCAGGGAAGTTTGCTGCTCCCCCCTGCCTGGTTGCCTCAAATGTTCCTGCAGCTTAAATACACATCAACACAATCTGAGAAGCCCAAGGTAGGGAGGAAAGCAGGTCAGCTCCAGCTGGGCTAAGGGACACCAACAGATGTACAGTACAAATTATTCCTTAGCACCCTTGCTGTGATTGCTAATTCTGCCCAAGATTTCTGGGCCAGTATGGAGGGATAATTATTCACAAAGCCAGGAGGACTCTGGGCTGAGTATAGCAGGACTGGAGAGCCTCTGTGTCCCAAACTCATTCCTGTTTGATGATCTAAGCAGAGGTTGGGTTAGTCAAACTACAGCTTTGGAAGTACTCAGGTATCCCCTCGTGTTCCCAGAGAGGTTTGCTTTCCAGAAGGGCTTGGATGGTAACTTTTAAGTCCTTAAAAAGTTGTGATACCCAGGAGCAACTTGAGGCTTCCTGAAAATTGGGCTAGTTGGGCAAGAAAATCTAGATTGTGCACCCAGGTATTAGGTGTTCTCATCATGTAGGAAAGCCTCTAAGCTTCATGAAGTAACAAGTGATAGAAGAGAGGAAATGGCCTCAAGCTGCACCAAGGGAGGCTTAGGTTGGATATGAGGAAAAAGTTCTTTGCTGCAAGAGTGGTCAGGGGTTGGAACAGGCTGCCCAGGGAGCTGGTGGAGTCACCATCCCTGGAGGTGTTCAAGAAACCTGTGGGCAAGGAACTTGGGGCCATGGCACTTGGGGCCATGGTGTAGATGCCATGGTGGTGCTGGGTTGATGGCTGGACTTAATGATCTTAGGAGGCTTTTCCAACCCAAGCCATTCTGTGACTTCATGATTCTATGCTAAGTGGTATTTGGGAGCAGCACACAAACACAGAGGGCAATCCTTGAGGCATGGACAGACTGTGTACAGGGAGGTTTTTCAGATAACATGGGGGTAGCAGGGCTCTCACAGAAAGGAACACTGCGGGGGAACAGTGTGAAAATGACTGCTTCTGGAAAGAATGCCTTAGAATCATGGAAACACAGAATGGCAGGGCTTGGAAGGGACCTCTGGAGATCATTGAGTCCAACCCCCTCAAAGCAGGGTCACCCAGGGCAGGTCACACAGCAATGCATCTAGAAAGGTCTTGAAAGTCTCCAGAGAAGGAAACTCCACAACCTCTCTGGGCAGCCTGCTCCATGACTCCAGCACCCTCACAGCAAAGATGTTTTTCCTCATGTTGAGGTGTTCTGGTGTTCCACTTTGTATCCATTGCCCCTTGTCCTATCACAGGATGTTGATAAACACTAATAAGAACCCCTCTCAATCTGCTCTTCCCCAGACCAAACAGCCCCAGGTCTCTCAGAAGAAAAGGATAAGTTCAGAGTTCTTTTGTTGCTATTATAGTGCTACATGATTTTTGAAAAGTCCAGGAAAGATACCTAAATCCTACTAGTTTCAGGTTAAATTACATACCTAAGGAGCATCTATTTGCACTTTTTCAGTGTCTTAAATAGCTTTAACAGCCCTTCAAAATTAGCCTGGAAAAGCTGTGAATTGAATTTCAGGTATCCAGCTGTTCTTCAGCCACCACATCAAATATATCAGTCTGCATTCTGCAGAAGGCTGAAGCTTGGAAAACAGACCCAGAAGTAATGAAATGTCCACAGTGCTTGGAAAGCACTACAGCCCAGAAGGCCATCACATCTTGGGCTGCATCAAAAGAATCATGGCCAGAGAGGTGATGCTGCCACTTTGCTCTGCTCTGGTGAGACCTCACCTGGAGTCCTGTGTCCACCTCTGGGGACCCCAACACAAAAATGAGACGGACCTGCTGGAGCCATAAAGATGATCAAGGGGCTGGAGCTCCTCTGCTACAAGAACAGGCTGAAGGAGCTGGAGTTGTTCAGTCTGGAGAAGAGAAGGCTCTGGGGAGACCTAATAGTGACCTTGCAGTACCTGAAGGGGACCTACAGGAAGGCTGGGGGGGGGACTGTTTAGTTGGAACTGTGGTGACAGGGACAAGGGCAATGGTTTGAAACTGGAGCAGGGGAGATTCAGGTTGGACACCAGGAGGAAGTTCTTCACAATGAGAATGGTGAAACACTGGAACAGGTTGCTCAGAGATGTTGAGGCCCCATCCCTGGAGACATTCAAAGTCAAACTTGATGGGGTCCTGAGCAACCTGATCTAGTTGGAGATGTCTCTGCTCACTGCAGAGAGGTTGGGCAAGGTGATCTATGATGTGACCTATGATTCTGTGACAACACTGTAAGTTATTTTTTCAAAATTAGGTATCCATCAGGGAAAGGTTCTTGGGGCAGGGTTTCTGCTAGGAAGCAGACCAAGTTTTCCACTCAGGAAAACACAAACTGTGCTTCACCAGGTTATCAAACAGTCATCAGGAGATCATGTTATTGATGCAACTTCGTGTCAGTCAGTTAGTTATTATTCCTACCCCAAACACAATGATTATTTTCATGTTATGCTTCTTGTTAGCTAATAACTGTGCTGACAGATGCCTAGAAGCCAGGCAGAGCTCAGGTGGTTTCCAGGCAGAGCAGCTCAGCCAGCTGTCAGCAGAGTGCTTCTGGGGGAGGTTCTAAACATAAAAATTCATTCACATTATTCCACACTACATTGTTCCAGAGGTTTGAGGAGGTTTCCTCAGCACTGTTGCTGTGAATCATTAGTGTTTCTCTGGTGCTTGTTTGAGGACAATGACAGGAAGTACCTTGTTTCCTCTAATTACCTATAACACAGATTGCCATCTTGCTTTGATTAGAGGCTCTACAAACCCCAGGTTCTCCAGGCTGGCCACTTGAACATGGGCATGGCTTCTTGACACAGAGATAAACATGGTGGCACCCAACTTTTCCTAGAGGCCATTTCCTCTTGTTCTATCACCTGATACTAGGGAGAAGAGACCAAACCCCACCTGACTCCAACCTCATTTCAGGGAGTTGTAGAGAGCCAGAAGGTCTCTACTCAGCCTCCTCCAGACTAAACACCCCCAGTTCCCTCAGCTGCTCTTCACCAGCCCTGTTCTCCAGACCCTTCACCAGCTTTGTTCCCCTTCTGTTGACACTTCACTGTCTGTCTGCACTGACTGTCCTCAGCCTTTCTGCCTTCATTGAATGGACCAAATGGGGACCAAACCAATTCTCACAGATGGACCTCATAACTTCTCTAAGTCTCAGCTCAACACCCAGTGGAAGGGTGGTGGTGGAATTTCCTTGGGTACATTGGACACTTTGTACTATGGGCAACATTACTTAGCAAGGTAGGAACCTTTTCTCCTATGCTCCTCATAGAAGTAGAGAGAACTCAATACCACTTAAACTTCCAGCAGGAGACTTCTCTTCCTCATCAGTGCTGGTATTTATACATTTTCCTGTAATTGCCATCTTCCTGTGGCTCCACAACAGAGTTCAGAGGGTCATCATCAATGGCACAGACAACTTGGCACAGGCACAACTTGGAGGTGTCCCCCAGGGGTCAGTACTGGGTCCAGTTTTGTTCAATACCATTATCAATGACCTGGATGAGGGCATTGAGGGCACCCTCAGCCAGTTCCTGATGATACAAAACTGGGGGGGTGGCTGACACCCCTCAGGCTGTGCAGCCATCCAATGTGACCTGGACAGGCTGAGAGCTGGGTGCAGGCAAACCTCGTGGAGTTTAATAAGGACAAGTGCAGGGTCCTGCATCTGGGGAGAAATAACAACAGGCACCAGGACAGCTGCCCTGCTAGAAAACAGCTCCACAGAGAAAGACCTTGGAGTGCTGGTGGGCAGCAAGTTCTCCATGGAACAACAATGTGCTCTTGTGGCCAAGAGAGCCAATGAGATCCTGGGGTGCAGCAAGAAAGGTGTCCAGCAGGGCTAGGGAAGGTTCTTCTACCTCTCTGCTCTGCCCTGCTGAGACCACACCTGCAATCCTGTGTCCAGTTTGGGGCTCCCCAGTTCAAGAGAGACAGAGACCTGCTGGAGAGAGTCCAAGGGAGAGCCAGGAGGATGCTTAGGGGACTTGAGCATCTGCCCTGTGAAGAGAGACTGAGAGCCCTGGGGCTGTTTAGTCTGGAGAAGAGAAGACTGGGAGGGGATCTGATCAATGTCTATCAATAGCTGAGGGGTGGGGGGCAAGTGGGGGGGGGGGCAGGCTCTTTTCAATGGTACACAGTGATAGGACAAGGAACAATGGGTTCAAACTAGAACATAGAAGATTTCACCTCAACATGAGGAGAAACTTCTTGACAGTGAGGGTGACAGAGCCCTGGAACAGGCTGCCTGGGGGGGATGTGGAGTCTCCTTCTCTGGAGACTTTCCAAACCCACCTGGATGCATTCCTGTGCAGACTACCCTAAGTGATCCTGCTCTGGCAGGGGGGTTGGACCTGATGATCTCTTGAGGTCCCTTCCAACCTCTGATATACTGAGAGACTGTGATTCTGTAATCAGATTGAGGAGTTAACATCTCATGGGTCAAAACTTCCAATCCACAGCATTCAAACTGAGACAGATCATCACTGCTGGATTCTCTTTATAATGACTCTCTGGTTATCCATAGGAGGACCAGGTTGCCCTTTCATCAAAGCTGCTAAGTCAGTCCTCCAAGCCTGCCCACATTCTTCTTCTGTCAAAGGAAATGGAAGACTCGTGAGAATTTGAGTGTGAAAAGACCAACAAATTTACATTTCTAGGCTTCTACTTTAGGTTCCTCTTTTGATGTTGGCTTCCCTGTCTGAAAGCTGAAAGGATTGGTTTGTCTTTAGTCTCCAGGAGAGTTTTGCTTAAATTAGAGGTGATTTATTTAAGGGGGTTTTGATGTGGCTTGTTTCCTATGACCTGGACCGAGTCCTCCAAATTCGTTTTCTTTAGATATTCAGCTCAAATTCAAAGGCCTTTCTGTTTAAAAGGGAGAAATTAGAGGTGGAAGAGAGGTAAAGTTTTATATACTGCTCCTCACATCGTGATCTTCTTGCCCTGCTCTCCATTTCTTTCCAAAATGGGGTTTGCTTCTCCTTTTCTTACCACATTCTTGCCACACATTCCTTAATTTCATATACATACCAGGAAAAAATACTCCCATGGAAACCAATGGAAATATTACCTGAAGAAGGTTCTGAGAGCTTGGCCATCCACTAGGAACTCAAAGGAAAGGGGGGAAAAATAAGAAGGCTCTGAGAAACCCAAACATTCTGAATTCTTGCTTATAACAGACTGGGCAGGAGGTGGAGGAAGGTTGAGGCAGGGGTTTAGGTGGGGGTTATATTTAGCAAAAAAAATTGGTCTTGCTGCCAATGTGAGCACATGGAGATTCAATTTGTGGTTTCCCTTGATGCAGTACAGTTTGAAACTGGAATTTAAACCAAAATATACATCTCTGTGTCTGCCTGTGTAGAGAACAATTTGTCATTGCTTGGCGGGAATTTGAAACTATTTTTGGTGCTCAGAAATAGTCTTCTCTTCCTTTCCTTCACCTCCCTCCCCCAGCCTGCCTCCAAATTGCTCTTTAATCAACCTTACAAGGTTGTTAGAACTTTCCAAACTCTTCAAGCAAGGAAAATAGGGACAGGAAATTAATAATTGTTGAGGAATGGGGCAATATTTTCATTTCCTGGCCCCTCTGGATTTTAACCATTGAGTTAGAGCCATTTGTCAAAAAGCTGAAGAGAGCAGTTACCTGCAGATGCATTTTTATGAACTCCAGTCAAGAACAATGCTCTCTGAAGAGAAAAAGATCTCTCATTAGGAGGATCAGGAAATCCTTCTAAAGCCAGAGCACTTGTGCTTTATACCACCACTTGAATAACAATGAAATCCTTCCCACAAGAGAGGTCTGGCAGTGGAGCTGGTGTGCTGCTCTACAAAACCATAGGTTTTGTTAGCAGGGACATCAGCATGGAGTTCTTTGACCTGATCTGGTGATCCTGAGATGCACCACATGCTAAACTCCAGGCAAGGGAAAGCCATCAAATGTCTGACCTGGATTACCTAAGATGGCACTGGACTCCTAACCATGATGGCACTGGGACTCCTAACAATGATGGCACTGGGACTCTTAACCATGATGGCACTGGGACTCCTAACCATGATGGCACTGGGACTCCTAACAATGATGGCACTGGGACTCTTAACCATGATGGCACTGGGACTCCTAACCATGATGGCACTGGGACTCCTAACAATGATGGCACTGGGACTCCTAACCATGATGGCACTGGGACTCCTAACAATGATGGCACTGGGACTCCTAACCATGATGGCACTGGGACTCCTAACAATGATGGCACTGGGACTCCTAACCATGATGGCACTGGGACTCATAACCATGATGGCACTGGGACTCCTAACCATGATGGCACTGGGACTCCTAACAATGATGGCACTGGGACTCCTAACCATGATGGCACTGGGACTCCTAACAATGATGGCACTGGGACTCCTAACCATGATGGCACTGGGACTCCTAACAATGATGGCACTGGGACTCATAACCATGATGGCACTGGGACTCCTAACAATGATGGCACTGGGACTCCTAACCATGATGGCACTGGGACTCCTAACAATGATGGCACTGGGACTCCTAACCATGATGGCACTGGGACTCCTAACAATGATGGCCCTGGGACCCCTTCAAGCTGACCACCATCATTTCCTAACCCACCTCAGTTTACAGCTGCAGTTGTCTTTGAGCTCAGACCAGACTGAAGGTGGCCACAATCTACCAGGCTACTGCTTGTCCTCTCCATTCCCCTCCATGCCATAATCACCAAGTGCCTGAACATCTCTCTTAGGAGGAAAGGCTGAGAGACCTGGGGCTGTTTAGTCTGGAGAAGAGAACACTTAGGAGGAATCTTCTCAGTGCTGATCAAGACTGAATGGTCTGGAGAAGAGAAGGCTCCGAGAAGACCTTATTGTGGCCTTCCAGTATCTGTAGGGAGCCTACAAGAAAGCTGGGGAGGGACTTCTGTGGGTGTCTGACAATGATAAGACTAGGATGAATGGAACAAAGATAGAAATGGGTAGATTCAGGTTGGATGTTAGGAAGAAATTCTTCCCCATGAGGGTGGTGAGACACTGGCACAGGTTGCCCAGGGAGGTGGTGGAAGCCTCATCCCTGGAGCTTTTGAAGGCCAGGCTGGATGTGGCTGTGAGCAACCTGATCTAGTGTCAGGTGTCCCTGCCCATGGCAGGGGGAGTTGGAACTGGATGATCCTTGAAGTCCTTTCCAACTCTGACAATTCTATGATTCTATGATTTTATAATATCTGAAGGGTGAATGACAAGAAGACAGGACCAGACACTTTTCAGTGATGCCCAGTGGTAGGACAAAGGGCAACAGACACAAAGTGAAACACAGGAGTTCCACCTCAACATGAGGAAAACTTTGCTGTGAGAGTGCTGAAGCCCTGGAGCAGGCTGCCCAAAGAGGTTGTGGAGTCTCCTCTGGAGACTTTGAAGACCCATCTGGATGTGTTCCTGTGTGACCTGCCCTGGGTGATCCTGCTTTGACAGATTGGACTTCATAGCATCTGGAGGTCCCTTCCAACCTCTACCATTCTATGATTCTGTGATTCTATGTCCATCTATGGATCTTGCAACTAGAGCAGAAGTTTCTGAAGGTGGAGAATGTGGCACAGTGCACACTATTCAAAATGTGTTTGCACCATCCCTTTACAAAGTAGCACAAGGACATTTTCTTTTTTATTCTCTATACCTCCCCTTAACTTCAGATAAAGGGGGAGGGTAGATTGACTGCTACTAACCATCCAGTTGCTTTTTATAGATCTGCCTCCCATCCTCCCAAGATTTCATTCCTAAAGGGCAATAGCTAAGAGCACATCTGAGGAGCATATCATTATGTATGATAATTGAGGGTTGGTTTTTTTTCTCCTTAGGCACATTACCTCTGATTTATCAATGCTGAATTCCAGGTAGCATTTTTTTTTCTTCAGCATTGCAGAGCTGATTTATTGCCTCTGAAGATCTTCACAGTGAGCTTTAATTTTTACCCTGAGTGGTCCTGTCCAGGCTGTGAGCCAGCTCCATACCTTCAGTTGTCATTGAGGTCATTTATATATAGGTTGCACAGCTCAAGCACAAGCAGAGATCACTTTGAAAGTCTGCTGGCAAACGTTCAGGAACTGACCATTATTCCCTGCTCATTGTTTCCTATCTCTCAGCCAGGTGTATATTTTAAGGTTCCAGCTATCTCCCAGCAAGTTCTCTTGCAGGCTTTGGTGAGGAACCTTGCTGACTTCTTTTAAGAAATCCAGTCAGACTCCATCAATCAATCAATCAATCAATCAATCAATTCTCCCTTGTCTATGTGCTCACTGACTCCTTCAAAGACCTCTAGTGGGTTTATCTTCCCATCACAAATGCTGGCTGGATTACTCTCCTGTAAATGAAAGGATGTTATTTATGCATGGGTCATGATTTTATTCTGGATTAATAAACTCTACCAACTTGTTAGAGTGGCCAGCAGAACCAGGGAAGTTACTGTCCCACTGTACTCAGCACTGCTCAGGCCTCATCTGGAATACTGGGTTCAGTTTTGGGCCACTCACTACAAGGAGGACATTGAGGTGCTGGAGCAGGTCCAGAGAAGGGCAATGAAGCTGGGGAAGGGTCTGGAGAACAGGGCTGGGGAGGAGCAGCTGAGGGAACTGGGGGTGTGCAGTCTGGAGAAGAGAAGGCTGAGGGGAGACCTCATTGCTCTCTACAACTCCCTGAAAGGAGGTTGGAGTCAGGGATTGGTCTCTTCTCCCTAGTATCAGGTGATAGAACAAGAGGAGATGGCCTCAAGGTGCAGCAGCAGAGGTTTAGGTTGGAGATTAGGGAAAATTTCTTTGCTGCAAGAGAGGTCAGACATTGGAAGAGGCTGCTCAGGGAGGTGGAGTCACCATCCCTGGAGGTGTTCAAGCAGCATGTGAACATGGCAGTTTGGGACACGGTTTAATGGCCATGGTGGTGTTGGGTTGATGGTTGAACAATGATCTTAGTGGTCTTTTCCAATCAAAATGGTTCTATGATTCTGTGATTCTTTTGCCAACAGCTTCACTACTTTTAGGAACACTTCTCTCTTTTAGCAGCCTCCCTTCTTCTGTGTCCTAGCTAGCCCATATTTTATTTGTTTGTTTGGTCTCCACCATTTTGACAGGCAGGATGTGTTCAATCCAAGCCATCAGTTGGAAGGAATTCTCCCAATTCTTTCACCTTCAAATAATCTTTTTGTTAGCTGGTGTTTCATGCCTCAAATAAACTGGAACAAGCATGTCCCTCACCAGTTGTCTCTCAGCCAACTCAACTTGTGTAATTCTTTTCTTAACTTGTCAGCCTAGATT
Organism: Indicator indicator; assembly: GCF_027791375.1. Lineage (NCBI taxonomy): Eukaryota > Metazoa > Chordata > Aves > Piciformes > Indicatoridae > Indicator > Indicator indicator. Next base: position 7,652,422 of record NC_072032.1, on the reverse strand, counting down.
CACATTTTTGTTGCTTTTATTTGAGTTCCTTCAGCTACCTGTGAGGACTTGTATTCCTGATGAGTCTTATGTTGACATTTAGCTCTGCTTCTGACAAATCCTCTAAACCCAGGTAAGGTCTCAGCAAGTCTGAAGAGACATCTACTCAAACATGTCAAGCACCAGGATGGCTCAGGTTTGTGCCTCCAGACAGAGCACACCACCACATCACCAAATAAATAAAGCTAAGAGAACACCTGGATTGATTCTTTCTCCAAATGCCATGCAAAGAGATGTTCAGGCAAGAGCAATATGACTTAAAGTTTGCACTGGAGGAAGAGTCAGCAGTATTTGGTGCCCCAAACCCCCCAATTTCACTTATTTCTCTGGGTTTTGTGAGCCTATTTGTATCTCTCCAGCCAAAGAGGATACAGCTGTATTTCAGCAGAATCCTGAAATTCTGTATTCAGCAGAGCTATTTCAGCAGGAAGGATTGAGGAGGACAGACTCATGGTCAGTCACACCTGACCTAGTCTTGACACCTTGATCTGAACTGGGCAGATTGAAGGCCTGGGTCTCTGTCATTGCAAGTAAGGTCTTTGATCACCTTTGTGCTATTGGCAGTGCTGGGATGTGTTGGGGAGACAGGGATTGGTCTCATCATTCAGTGAGAAATATCATCCCCATCCTAGTTACAAGCAGAGCTGGAATTTACACTGGAAATTTCAGATGATCTGAGGGCTGGAGCACCTCCCCTATGAGGACAAGCTGAGAGAATGGGTGTTGCTCACCCTGCAGAAGAGAAGGCTCCAGGGAGACCTTACAGCAGCCTTCCAGGATTTGAAGGGTGCTACAGGAAAGCCAGGGAGGGAATTTTTACAAGGGCTTCTAGAGACAGGACGAGGGGGAATGGCTTTGAGGTGGAAGAGGGCAGGTTTAGACTGGAGATTAGGAAGAAATTCTTTCCAGTGAGGGTGAGGAGACACTGGAACAGCTTGTTCAGGGAGGCTGTGGATGGTCCCTCCCTGGAGGTGTTCAAGACCATGTTGGATGAGGCCTTGAGCAAGCTGGGCTGGTGCAAGGTGTCCCTGCCCATGGCCAGGGGTTGGAACAATATGATCTTGAAGGCTCCTCCTAACCTAAATCAGTCTGTGATTCTACAGTCGCTAGGCTTAAAACCACTTTCAGATATCTTGCTTGAAGTTCTGCCTTCTCTGTGGAAGGTCCCTTCTGACCCAAACCATTCTAGGATTCTATCAGATCTCACAAACCAACATTTTCAAAACATCTTTTTTTAAAAAATAATAATAATAATTCCACGTTTCTATCCAAAGCACCCTGGCTAGAAATCCTCTAATTGAGGGACCTTTCCAAGGTAGCCATCCCAAGCCACCTTCCCAAGGTGGCTACATTGCTCAAGAGGTTTGAAGAAATGACTTAGAAGGGCTTTCAGCCTGCTTTATTCTTAATGTCATTGAACCTTGTAGCTTTAAACTAGGACAACTCCAAGACTACTACTGGCAACCCAGGGGATAATAAATCCCTGCAATGTGATGAAATTCACCCTGCAATGTTCACAAACATAGGTCAACAGGAGGCTAAATGGATTCATAAGGTTTGGCAAGTGAGGTGGAAACTTTGAAGATTACTGACAGGCTAACATCATAATATCAAGAAATGACTCTTTTGGGTATCCATGGAAAGAGTACAGCAAACTCCTGGAAAATAAACCTTAATGTGAAGCAGCCATCTCTCCAAAGTCTGGCTTTAGGTTTCAGCTGAGCTGCATTAAGTGTTTTAGGACAACAAACCCTGATCTGAAAGTTTGAGTTCCTTCAATAGTTGTGTTGGGGGAAGGTACTCAGATCTGTTGTGTTGGTCATAGAATCACAGAATCATAGAAGAATTTGGGGTGGAAGGGACCTTCAAAATAATTTAGTTCCAAGCCCCTGCCATGGGCAGGGACACCTCCTGCTAGATCACCTTGCTCAAGGCCCCATCCAACCTGGCTTAAGGATGAAGCATAAGATCTAAAATGGTGGCCACTAGGAGATAAGAAGCTTCAGAAAGGACTGGAAATACAGATGTGGACATCTGATTTTCACACTTGGCAGTGCTCATGGCTACAATTATATCTTCTCTACACTTTAGCACAGACACTAATCAATCTGCACGTTTGTCAAGCAAGTTCTCTGGTGTCTCACACAATTGGTGAAAATAGAGTGGATTCTACCATTTTATCCTTTGATGCAAAAGATATTTTGATCCAAAAGTTACCTACATTTCAGCTTCTATACATCTGATCCAGCAAGATGAATTTGGCCAGAAGTGATGCAGCAGCAATAATTTATAGGCTGCAGGAGTGGGAGAAGTTCTTCACATCCAGTGCAGCTTAGATAGTGCTTGGTCCTGCCCCAGCCCTGGTTTTACATCATTGCACAAACCCATCTGTAAATCCTCCTTGGATCACTTTGCTGTAGCGCTCATTTAAAATTAATTTAGCTGTGCAGTGTTTGAGAAACCAGAGTGACAAAGCAAAAACCACCAACTGAGCATTACTGAACTGTTTGTTAGAACAAACCTCAAGCCAGCCTGGCACAGATGGACTTCACTCAGCCCTGATGCTGGAAGGATTCATCCAGGAGGAAACTAAAATGAGTCTGAACATCAGACTTGGAATAGGCTGCCCAGGGAGGTGGTGGAGTCACCATACCTGGAGGTGTTCACAAAATGTGTGGCCATGGCACTTGGGGACATGGTTTAATGGCCATGGTGGTGTTGGGTTGATAGTTGGACTCAATAATCTTGAAGGACTTTTCCAGCCCAAACAATTCTATGATTCTATCAAGAAGGAAAACAATTCAGTCCAGACCAAGGGTGTTTCAGACAGTACCAGAAAAAACAAACTACAGGTAAAGGGACTTGTTTGAAGCAATAATGGCTTTAAGCTTATTTCCACAAAGTTTTAGGGCTGTCATTTCCTAGGACAAAATGTTATTGCTGGACAACAGGCAGTCTTTTTGAATCTTAGATGCTTGAAGCCAAGCCTTTTTACAGGAGCTTGTGTTCCCATCACCTCCAAGAAGCAGCATTTCTTTCATGCAGGAACCAAACTCCAGACTTTTAGGTGTCAGCATAACTGGTTGGAACTGAGGGCATGTATTCCTAAGGCTGTTGTTTTCCTTGCTGGGGAGGAAACCTATTGTTAATACCAGAGAGCCAAACTGTACAAGAGTGAATTTGTGCAAGAATCCAGCAAGACCACTTCAGCCCTCTGACAGGAAGGACCTAAAGAAAGGAATTAGCAGGATCGGATGTGGTGCTGTCTGACAGGAGGCCAAACCCAAGAGGTCAACACAAGAAGGCAGTGCAAAAATAGATTTCTGCTGCAGCTGAAACGTGCACGATTCCCATTTCTAGCACAACCATTGTGTGGCAGTTTACAAATCCCAAAGCCCTGAGCTCAGCCAGCTACCTATTTTACCATGCATTAGGCCATGCTCAACCAATGCTGCAGTGAAGGCATTTCTAGTGGTATTCTCCCCACTTTCTTCCCCAAGTCTGTATAGCATCATAGAATCCTAGAATGATTTGAGTTAGAAGGGACCTTAAAGATCACCTTGTTCCAACCCCCTCCACAGGTAGAAACACAGAACCACAGAATGACAGAGGTTGGAAGGGACCCCTGAAGATCATCTAAGTCCAAACCCCCTGCTAGAGCAGGATCACCCAGAATAAATCACGCAGGATAGTGTCTGGGTGGGTTGGGAATGCATCCAGAGATGGAGACTCCACAGCCTCTCTGGACAGCCTGGTTCAGTGCTCTGCCACCCTCAAAGTGAAGATTATTTTTTCCTTATGTTTAGTGGATCCACTAGTTTGTGTCCACTGCCCCTTGTCCTGTCACAGGATACCACTGAGAAGAGTCTGACTCCATCCTTCCATCTGATACCTTCCACTAGACCAGGTTGCTCAAGGAACTGCCCAGCTTTGCCTTGAACACCTCTATGAAGGGGGCATCCACAACCTCCCTAAGCAATCTAGTGGACTTGCCAGTGATGCCCATCCCACGCCCTGCTTTAGAGCACCATGCAAAACCTCCACTCTGCTCCCTCATCCCAAAAGGTCACCATCCCTCTCCCATGAGCCAAAGCAGGAGAAAAACAAGAGGGCCCAGACTGCTGCTGAAACGGGGCACCCAGGGCAGGGGCACAGTGCCTCTGAGGTAATTGCTGAGGTGGCTTTGGCAAGAAGTCAAACCACACAGATGGCTAATATAGACACCCCCCCCTTTTTTTTTTTTTCCCCTCCAGATCTACCTCAGAAGCAGCTATTGATTCTCCAAGCAGGAATATTCATCTGGCATCTCATTCATTCCAAGTTAATTGCTTAAATGGGTGGAAAAGGAAATGTGCGCACTGAAATGTGCTGCTGCATCAGTCATAAAGGAAACTTCGTCCCTGGTAAGCTGGAAATGCTTCCCAAAGACAACACATGGGCTTTACTGTGCCCAGGCACTTGGGTTCAATTCTTCAGTGGAGCCACTGTTCAAAGAGAGCATTGCTAACTGGGTCACAGCAAGCTTCTGTACTCCAGCTTCCCAGTCACTCAGCTCACTCTTCAGGATGATTTCCCCTGCAGCTTAAAAATACGACCTTGGAAAGAACCACTGCATCAGTAAATACTTGAGCCCAGCTGGGTTTTCTTCCCAGATCCAAACACTGGCACAGGTTGAAGCCTTGCAGCTAGCTCCTATCTGCTAAGGAGGCTTTTGTTGGTACTAAGTGGCATATTGTTTAGAGAAGTAACAGATTTTCCTGAGGGAAGGGGAAAACATTCCAAAGAAGCTGCTGGTCAAACACACATTTTTATGCGTGTCAGCAGCTTGGGAAGAGGGAGGAGAAAGGAGCAGTTTCATTTTAAGTGTTCCTCTGAAGAAAAGTCCCAGTTTGCATGACCATGAATTCCTCCCTCAGAGTGCTTCTCGCTTTCAGGATGCAATTTTGTGCTTCCTTCTCGCTGCAGAGTTTTTTTTCGTGGTGCTTTAGGAGCTGTCTGGTTCACCTCTCTCAATAAAGCTACTTTAGAACCTGTAGCCAATCCTTGCCTCTGCTGTCACTGCCACAAAGAATGCCTTTTCTGCAGTGATAATAGCACTGCCCTTATTCATTTGGTTACTGAAGCAGTTGGCATCTTCTGAAGAAGCTCTTTTAATGTGGCTGAGGGAATTGGGGTTATTTAGTCTGGAGGAGAAGAAAAAGCTGAGGGGAGACCTCAGTGCTCTCTACAACTCCCTGAAAGGAGGTTGGAGTCAGGTGGGTGTTGGTCTCTTCTACTTAGTATCAAGTGATAGAATGAGAGGAAATGGCCTCTAGTTGCACCAGGGGAGGTTTAGGTTGGATGCTAAGAAAAATTTCTTTGCTGCAAGAGTGGTCAGGCATTGGAACAAGCTGCCCATGGAGGTAGTGGATTCACCATCCCTGGAGGTGTTCAAGAAATGTGTGTACAGGGCACTGTGGGACACGTTTTACTGGCCATGGTGATGGTTGGAATTGATTATCTTAGAAGGCTTTTCCAACCCAAACAATTCTATGATTCTGTGAAGGAGGTGTCACACCTTTGCTAGAGCATCGACATTACCTACTGGGGTAGAAACTGAAGGTGGGAACCATCAGTCTATGTCTGTCACTTCTGCTGCAAGGTAGATTGACAAATGAGCCTTACCTGCAACACTGAAAGCTGTAACAGCAGGAGGCTCTGCCTACAATCATGAACTTCAATGCTGTGTTTCACAGCCTCAGATCGTTTTTAAGTGAAGCGTAAAAGAAAGAGCAACCAGATAGATATTTTCCTGGGAATTTGTTTGTGATTTGGCTAAGGATACCCTTCCAGAAGTCTGTGATGGGTGCACCATGCTCTCCTACATCAGTGCACTGAGTGCTGTACATGGCCCTCCAGTAGCCTCTGTTTCAGAGGAAAGGTGCACAAGTTCAACACAACACTGGTGTCCAAAGGAGCCTGTGCTGAAGGAGCTCTCTAAAGAGCTGTTAATTGAGCTATAAAGAGAAACCTTGTGAGAACACTTTAGCTTTCATAAGTTTTCTTGCCCCTGGGGAGATGTGTAAGGAGGGAGCTGGAGGACAGAGCCACACTCAGCTCTGCCTGTTTGTTTGCCTTGGTGTCAGCTATCTGGTACTTGATAAATGCAGGAATTGTCTCCACCGAGCTGCTGGGATGATGAAATCTTGCTTTCTTCATCTGCTGTGGTTCTGGCAAGACATAATGAAGTTATTAGGGAAAATCAGTGGTTGAACCCTGGAATTCCAGAGCTGTGCTCAGGTTTAACTGACCTCTTTCAGTGATGAGACCACTCATTGCCTTGAGATTTTAGGCTTAGGTCAAGCACCAAACAACTGCATAAATGTGCAAGTCCTCCCAAAGTCCTGAGTTTGTTACATTGAGGCTTTCTTGTAAGTTTTTGTTATATTGAGGCTTTCTTGCAAAGTTTCCAACTCCTCTGCCTTCCAGAGAGTTTAGGAATGGTGGTAGAACAACTAATTCCTACAAACCAGGACAAACTGGGAGCCTCACAAATTGCTCTAGTCCAGGTTTAGTTCCAGATATAAGGGAAGAGCACTGCAGAGCAATCAGATATTCTGCTGTTGTTTCCTCTATGAGAAAAAGTGAGTATGTTAGTATGTGGACAAACTTGCTTTGCTTCATTTCCTGCCTAAATGAACATCTCACTCGCAGTTCAGCTCCAGTATTCAACAGGAAAAATGAGACAAGAGCCCAACAATGCACTAATAGATTCCAGAAATGCCAATAAAGAAGTCACTGAGCCACTGCAAAAAATGTGGAGTATTTTCAAGAGATGATGACATGAAATAGATTGTTCTTCTTATAGCTCATATGAGAAGCCCTATGACATGTAGAAAGGATCCCAATTATTGCCTTAGCAGGAAAAAAAAATCAATAATTTATTTCTATTCCAGTTAAGTCATAGAAATTTATTAGAAAGATTGTTTCAGCCAGAAACTAATTTCCTTGATTTATCATTTCCACTGAGAGCAAGCCTCAGTGTACCACCAAATCCTCTTTTGCTAACTGGCTTCATGATCTTTCATCTAAATATTCTCTAGATGCTCATGGTTCTGCAAAGCCAAAGCCAAAGCCAAAGCTATTTTCTCAGAAAATGTGAGGAAGAAGCCCAATAAAATTAGTAAGAGGCTAATAGGGCTAATCAGAAACATTTAATTAACATCAATTCTGAAGTTACCTTGGGATTAGATATCTGTAAATATTGATTGTCCTCCATGATAAAGGAGGACTTGATGTGTTCCAAGTCACCTCCAGGACAGGCAGCAGACAACTGGCAGCAAACTGAATTTTGGACACAGGCTCTAATTTCCTCCTGTGGAATTGAGTTTCTGATAGTTTTGTCCTTCAGGTGTAAAGTGGAGCTGTCTCCTGTATTTTCCTTCCTCACCAGAACATAAAATCATAGAAACATAAATGTGCTCTGCTTGGAAAAGCCCTTTAAGATCATCCAGTCCAGCCACTCTCTAACTCTGCCAAGGCTGGTGCTAAACCATGGCCCTCAGCACCACATCTCTACCTCTTTGAAACACCTCCAGGGATGGAGATTCAACCACCTCCCTGGGCAGCCTGTTCCACTGGTTGAGAACCCTTTCAGTGGAGAAGTTTCTCCTAATGTTCAGCCTAAACCTGCTCTGGTGCAGCTTGAGGCCATTTCCTCTCTCCTATTTCTTCTTATTAGGGAGCAAAGGCCAACCCCCACTTGGCTCCAGCCTTTCAGGGAGTTGTAGAGAGCAATGAGGTCTCCTCTCAGCCCCTTCTCCAGACTAAACACTCCCATTCCCCTCAGCTGCTCCTCACCAGACCTGTTTTGCAGACCCTTCATCCTTCAACACTGTAAGACAGACTTGGATTAAAACTTTCAACAGCAGTCTCTGAAGACATGGAGTTGTGGATGTGCCAGAGATGTTACTTTTCCTTTCAGCATCACAAATGGCACCTGCTTGATCCTCTGAGAGCTAAAGGGGTTGATTTCTCTGCAACTGCTAAGAATTAACTGTGAGGCTGTTGGGTTTCCATTTCTCATCACATTTTTTCCGTTCTCACAGGGTGCCGCACGATTTGAGATAGAGGCAGTGGGTTTGGGTTTCCAGAACAAGAAGAGCTATCACCAGCCATGGATATCACTATTTATTCAGCTTGTCAAGATGGATTTTTTTTATTGCCTAGAAGGGAGGGTCTGCTATTTCCATTTTCCTGAGCAAGATGGGAGTTAAGACATATATCTGGAAGCAGCCTATAGCCATGACACATGAGATCATAGACCTCTGACCACACCAGAGATTTCAAAGGGATTTTAAATATCTTAAACATTGTGGTAGGCTTGTTCACACTCTTCTACCAAGGTCATTTTAGACTGGTTCAGGCAACTCAGTCTAGTTCTCCAGAATTTAAGTACAACCAGTGTGATGGCATCCTCTTTTATCACAGATTCATTGAATCATAGAATGCACTGGGTTGGGAGGGACTATTAAAAGCCATCTGCTCTAACTCCCCTGCAGTAAGCAGGGACATCCCCAACTAGATTAGGTTGCTATGTTTATGGCTATGTTTTTTTCTTTACCAAGCTTGATTGAATGCTAAGCATTTGATGAGCTGGGCAGCCTGATCTAGTTGGAGATGTCCCTGCTCATTGCAGGGCGGGGGGTTGGACAAGAGGATCCTTGAGGGTCCCTTCCAACCTGATGCAATCCATGGATCTGTGAGGGTTAGCAATGTTTTTAAACTAGAGTAGGGTAGATTTTGATTGGACATTAGGAAGAAGCTCTTTACTATGAGGGTGGTGAGACACTGAAACAGGTTGTGGAAGCCACATCCCTGGGAGCGTTTCAGACCAGGCCAGATAATGCTTTGAACAACCTGGTCTAGTGGGAATTGCCCCTACCCATGGCAGAAGGGTTGGAATTAGTTGATCTTGAAGGCACTCTATGGTTCTATGATGTTAATTAGTGTCTAAGAGGACATTAGTTGTAGAGTCCCAAACGTAGAGTCCCTTGATGTTGGTTCATCCATACACCCAATGTGGGGTTCATTCCCACCCACCTCAGCTTGAGACCCCTTGCTAGGTAGTGAAGAGAAAGGCACAGACACCTTCCTAAGTGTGATGCCTGGGGAATAAAGTCCTACATTAATAGTTTGGTCTCCAAAGAAGAATCTGCTAACAGAAAAAAAAAAAAAAAACTCTGAAAAGTACCACTGCTTATAACATCCCTGGAGATCACTAGCCCTCCAGAATGGCTGCAGACCTCACAGTGGCTGGAAAATATGGGAGAGTTTATCATGAAATGTTCTTTTTAATAGACTTGTTTAAAAAGCCAACAAAGCCTCTTTGCTGCTGTTCCTGTACATTCAAAGGCAAAATGTAAACGTGCCTCTAGAGACCACTCCACTGGATGACTGTGGAAGAGGAGAAAATTGAAGTCAGGTGAATGTGCAATAAAAAACAACTACTTGCATGTAGCTACGTTATTATAATTCATGCGGGCATCACTAAACCCTTGCTGAAATCACAAAGATGACAAAACTCTGACTTCATTAAAAAAGCTCCCAAATAAATCAGCTAAATATTCTCAATATCCAGGTTTCATAGAATCTTAGAACTGTTGTGGTTGGAAAAGGCCTCTAAGATCATTAAGCCCAACCATCAAACTAAGATCACCATGGCCACTAAGCCATGTCCCCAAGTGCCATGTCCACAGGTTTCTTGAACACCTCCAGCAATGGTGGCTCCATCACCTCCCTGGGCAGCCTCTTCCAATCCTTGACCACTAACTTTCAATAAAGAACTTTTTCCTAATCTCCAATCCAAACCTCCCTGGCACAATTTCAGGCCATTTCCTCTCATTCTTTCACCTAATACTAGGAAGAAAAGACCAACCCCTCCACTTGGCTCCATTCTCCTTCCAGTGAGTTGCAGAGAGCAATGAGGTCTCCCCCCAGTCTCCTTTTCTCCAGACTAAACAACCTCAGTTCCCTCAGCTCTACTCTTCACCAGCCCTGTTCTCCAGACCCTTCCCCAGCTTCGTTGTTCTTCTCTGGACCTGCTCCAGCACCTCAATGTCCTTCTTGGAGTGAGAAGCCTGAAGCTGAAGATATATCTGAAAAAAATTCTCTTCCTGGTTTGGGGTCTAAGTCTAAACCCAATCACTTCTTCACCACTTTTATCTGGTACCTCAGAATTCACAGTGCAGTTATCCCCTCATGTGCAGAGTGGTTGTCAGTGTGGTTTTGATTCCACTCACAGATGAACATGGCACAGAGCAGAGGAAGGCTTTGCCCAGGGCCATGCAGATAGTTTGTGGAGGAGCAGGGACTTGAACCAGCTTTCCCACATTCCTTCTCTGGTTCAGTAAGAGACTAAGATGATTTCAGTCAGTAGACATTACAGAGTTCTTCATCTGACCCTGCTCTCACATTTCACAGTGTACAATCTTTTCTGCAAGTCTGTTTAACTGTTCCCATTTCCCTGCTTTCCTACAGACTGGGGCTCAGTATTTCCCTCAGACAATTTTGACCATTCAGGAAAAAAAAAAAAAAATTAAAAGGATTTTTACCATTCATCAAAGTTCTCCAGGGTTTGGGAGTAGTATCCTGGAGTCAGTCCCTGGAGGTGGTCAAGAAACTTGATTTGGGGTGAAGGGATCTTTGAAGCTCATCTAGTCCAACTCCACTGCAGTCAGCACTGAGCAGGGACATCTTCAACTAGAGCAGGTTGCTCCAAGCCCCAGACAACCCAACCTGGAATGGTTCCAGGGATGGGGCATCTCCCACCTCTCTGGGAAACCTGGGCCAGGTTCTCATCAGCCTCAGTGTCAAAACTTTCTTCCTTCTCTCTAGTCTGAATCTCCCCCTTTTAGTTTAAACCATCACCCCTTGCAAGTCCTGTCACAATGAGTCCTGATAAAAAGTTTGGCTTTTTTGACTGGCCCCTTTAAGCACTGGAAGGCCACAAGAAGGTCTCTGTCCTACCAGCAGCGTGGTTTACACCAACACATGTGTCTCTGTGTGAAAGATCAAACCATTAGTCAGCTCAACACTCATGCAAATTACCAAAAGCATTTGCAAAAAGGGCACTGGGTGGCCAGTGCCAGTGTGAGGTCTGCTGCTCCTCTGCCTCACGGAGCCTGATCCAGATGCTGGTGGATGCTGTCACCTCATCCATGCACCAAACACGTGGGGGCTCACTTGTGTCTCTGACCACAGGCGACTTCAGGTCTCTGTGCCTCTGAGCAATGACATGCCAGAGTGCTGGGCTCCTTTGGAGGCACCCAGCTATGGGTAAGGAAGGCATCTGGGCAGCAGCTGAGCTAATTCCTGCTCTCATTTCCACCAGAATAAACCCAAACCCATGTGACAGAAGCAGAGAAGCATCGACACCGCCAACCCAGCATAACCGAGACAGCACCTCCTTCCCTGTGGGCATGAGCACACACTGCCTGGGAAGGATTTGGCCCAGAGCTGGTGGAGTTTGTCCTCATTCCCCCTCTGGATGAGCTCTCCTTGTAATTCAAACACCGTCGCTCAGTAGCTCAGCACAGCTTGGCTGATGACGAGAGGACGCAGAGCAACTTTGGAAACACAAACTGGCACGGGGAGAGAGTCTTTTTGGCTTGGAAAGGACAGCACACACTTTTTGAGCCAGAATGTGTAAAGACTTTTGTTCACAGACAGAAATCCCTTGTGCTGACAGGCTCTGAGCACGGCTGACGCTCTCCTGAACGCAATATGAAAGTTGCCTTCTACTGGGATGAGCCAAGAGGACACTGCAGCAAACAATGGACTCAGAAAATGTCGTGGTAGAAGGCTCTGCTGGTTTGATTTTCTTCTCTTTTAAAAATCTCTGAGGAAATCATAAAATCCTAGACTACTTTGGCTTGGAAGGGACCTTAACAATCACCTAGTTCCACACCCCTCAGCTCTCATTTTATTAAGGTGGTAGAGTCACCATCCCTGGAGGTGTTCAAGAAATGTGTGGACATGGCAGAGATCACACAGGAACACATCCAGGTGTTACCTCTCTGGGCAACCTGTTCCAGTGTTCTGCCACCCTCTAAGCAAAGAAGGTCCATCTCATGTTTAGATGGAACTTTCTAGGTTCAAGTTCATGCTCATTACCTCTTGCTCTGTCCCTGGGGAACACTGAGAAGAGTCTGGGCCCATCTTCCAGACACCCAGACTTTAGCTCTTGCTGAGCATTGAGAAGTTTCCACCTCAACCTCCTTCTCTCCAGGAGGCTCTCTCAGCTTTTCCCCATATGAAAGACGTTCCAGTCCCCTCAGCATCTTCATGGCCCTATGCTGGACTCTCTCCAGTAGATCGTTGTCCTTTTTGAGCTGAGGTGTCCAGACCTGGACCCAGTACTCAAGGTTAGACCTCACCAGTGCAAAGTAAAATGAGTGAATCCATTCATTGGATTAGAGTTACTCTGACTTCACTCTGTGAGATCAGAATCAGACCTGTGCATGAAAGAAGTTAGGGATGCTTGCTCTTTGCTTTGCTTTCCTGTAAGGGTATTTTTATCTCTTCCTATTTGCAGTTCAAATATGGGGGAAACAATAAAAGTCTGAAAGAAGAAACTGAACTGAGGTGGAGAGCAGGAAGTGAGAATTCTCCAGCCTTCATGTTTATTCTTGCCATAGGAGTAAATAGGGCTTGGTTCAATGCACAGCTCTGTCATAGCACGTTGTGTTTGCTTCTCCTCATGCTGGTGAAGCTCCACTGTGAAATCACCACCACAACGAGCAAGTAGAAACCGGCTGATGCACAGAGCTGAAGGCAGCTATCTCCTTTCAGCACTTAGAAGCTGGAACTGCTGAACGATCTGCTTTCTTAGACCTGCACAAAGTGATCATCACAGTGAATCACTGCACTTCGATCCCTGTGAATCTGCCCCACCAACATCTGTCTTCTGAGGAAAGGCTGAGAGAATTGGGGGTTTTTATCCTGGAGAGGAGTAGCCTGAGGGGGGATCTCATCAATGCTGATCGATACTTAAAGGGTGGGTGGCAGGAGGATATGACCAGGCTTTGTTCAGTGGTACTCTGTGACAAGGGGTAATGAGCACAAACTCGAACATGAGAAGTTCCATCTGAACATGAGGAGAAGATTCTTTAATTTAAGGGTGCTGGAGCACTGGAGCAGGTTGCCCACAGAGGTGGTGGAGTTTCCATCTCTGGAGACATTCCAAGCCCACCTGGACATGTTCCTGTGTGACCTTCTCTAGGTGAAACTGCCTTGGCAGGGGTGTTGGACTTGCTGATCTACAGAAGTCCCTTCCAATCCTTATCATGCTGTGATGCTGTGATAAATCCACAGAGTCAATGCAGGTTTTTCCCCTCCTGCATTTGCAAGCTCAGCTTCACCAACTATCTCCACACTTTTTTTGTTCTTTAATCCACTTGGAACAAAAAAAAACCAAAAACAAACCCCAAAAAAACAACCAACAGCAACAACTTAACCACTTTTGCTGAAATTTTCCATGTTTCATTTCTGACCAAAAAAAGGTGAGTTTGGAATTTTTTTTTTAAGCCAGAGGAAAATTCCATTGGCTGCTTCTGAAGTGCCAAAACTAAGAGACATTTTCCCTCATTTCAGAGAGCTTCTAGCCACATCTCCTTAAGGAGTGCAACAGCAACCGTTCACCTAAAGGGAGCTGCACACAGACCTCATGAAGGTCTCACCCCACTGTTCAACAGCCAATAAAGAGCTACACCTGGACTTGCACAAGCAGTGGCAGCTTGGAAACTGTACGATGTAGCAGTTTGCTTTATATATCCAACCCAAAGCCTACAGAAGTCTGCAGCATCTTCCACTGACCTAACAACAACTCAACCAGACCTAACATCAGCAATAACCTGATCACATGGGCTGGTCTCTGGATGTTGCCTGTTTGTGGTTAGCTGGACACCTACTAGCCCTAAAAGGCTGTGAGCTCCTCATTTACCCCTCTGCCTTACATTTCCCCCCCAAACCAAACACTTTTTCTAACAGCTGCCCTGGTTCTAGCCTGAATTGCTATGATGCTATGGGATCTCCTAGTTCTAATAACAGAAAGCTCTCCTAAATGCAACTACCTTCATAACTTTGCAGAGTGTGAGGCAGACCAACTTTCCTGCTAGTGCATTTTTCTTCCTTTCATTCTCTCTTCATAGATTCATAAATTCATAGAATGGTTTGGGTTGGAAGGGACCTGAAAGATCACCTAGTTCCAACTCCCCCGTCACAAGCAGGGACACCTCCCACTAGCCCAGCTCGCTCAAGGCCTCATCTAGCCTGGCATTTAGCACCTCCAGGGAGGGGGCATCCACAATTTCCCTGGGCAACCTGTTCCAGTGTCTCACCACCCACACTGGAAAGAATTTCTTCCTAATCTCCATTCTAAATCTGCCCTCTTCAAAGTCATTCCCCCTTGTCCTGTCACTATGAGACCTTGTAGAAAGACCCTCCCCAGCTTTCTTGTAGCCCCCTTCAGGTACTGGAAGGCTACTCTAAGGTCTCTGTGGAGCCTTCTTTTCTCCAGGCTGGACAACCCCAGCTCTTGTAGCCTTTATTCTTTTTCTTTTTCTTTTATTTTCTCTTTCTTTCTGCCCGCTAGGACCTTATCCCTACACTTTTTTCCCAATGCTTGCTCTCTGGACCAGTGCCACAGTGGTATCTGACTCACTGGGTACAGAGCAATGTTGTTCAGCCCTCAGGAGGAGCTCTCTGGGGTAGGACTGGAACACGTTAGGGAAGTTTGTTATGGCCTCTGTCTTGGCTGACACACTGGGATTGAAGTGGGTGCCTCTAGAGCTAAAAGCCCAGGTTGTTGCAGGCTGAGGTTCAGAGCCAGGCTGTGTCTGGGAGCCGTAACAACTCCTGTCCTCTGCGGATCAGCACAGAGGAGGACTTGTGAGTGCTCCATGTGATATCTGCTCGGGGAGGTAAACAGAGGATTTTAGTCTCCTGGGCTGTCAAACCGGCTCCTTTGACAAGCTCTAAATTCACTTAAAGCCATGTAATTTGAACATGCTGTGGGGTCCAAGTCTCCTTCACCCTTGATACTGCCTCAATAGGCCCATTAAGATTTAGCCAAGTTTCGTGTGGTTTGTTCGTAAACAGCCGCGGCGACGGCTCCTCCGCGGAGATAAGGGCTCCGCTGCCAGGACACAATGGGGCTGCTCACACCGGCGTGGGGGGTGAATCCGGGGCTTCCAAATCATTAGAAGGGAGGGAAAAGTACAAAAAGTGCTCCAAAGGTGATATTAAACTTCAGCAGCTCTGCCATCCTCTGTTTGTTTTCCCCGAAGGGGACTTCGTAGGCTGAGCTGCGACTTTTGTCAAGCGCTGGGATTGTGAGCAGCGTTGAAGGACAGAAAAATCCACCCTAGGATTTATAAAGCGGACAGATAATATTATCCTAGCGTGGAGCTTTGCAGACAACTCCTCAGCTAGGAGAGAAACACGTTCTTCTTTTTGTTAAGGTTAGGAAATTAAAAAAAAAAAAAAAATCGTGTAGATAACCTTAAAGTGCCAGGACAGATTAGCTTTTCTGTCTTATTAAACAGAAAATTCCACGTGGAGAAACATCACATTGCACCAGTATTTGATCAGACATTTGGGATGGTGGTTTTTCGTTTTGTTTGTTTGTTTTGGAGTTTTTGTTTTGTTTGTTTTGGAGTTTTTGTTTGTTTGTTTTGGGGGTTTTGGTTGGTTGGTTTGGATTGTGGTTTTGTTTTGGTTTTGGTTTTGGTTTGGTTTGGTTTGGTTTGGTTTGGTTTGGTTTTTGTTTTGTTTTGTTTTGTTTTGTTTTGTTTTGTTTTGTTTTGTTTTGTTTTGTTTTGTTTTGTTTTGTTTTGTTTTGTTGGTAAAGCCAACGCAGTAGCAAAGCTCTAGTGGTCCAAAAACACAGTTTCAGCCCTCAGATTGTTGTTGTGCTTCTCTGAACCAACATCAGAGAACCAACTTACCAATCATATGAATGAGAGGTAGTCATCCACAATGTACTAAGTCTCAAAGAGGATGATTTGATTCCAAACTTCAACAAGAAGTACAAGGTGGACACCCTCACCTAACAGTTTCTGCAACAGGCTTCTGTCTTGTAAATTTGAACCAGATCAATGACTTCAGTCACATCTACACTTCTCTCAAAGGCTGCAGACTTTGAGATTCTCCTGTGGCATCTCTGTGTAGGAACCCAAATTATTGCCATGTGTAGGAAAAGTCAAGCAAGGAGAAAGAAATCAGAAAGTTGAGTAGTCTACAGATGCTGACTAAAGCCACATGGGAAAGTGTGGTTGCAAAGAAAGACTTTTCAGGTGAGAGAATATTTTCCAACATCTTAAAAGAGTGCAAACCTTCTTGCTCACTCCCCAGTATCTCCTTGCACCATGAGCCAGAGGAGACAACACCATCATGAGAGCTGGGAAGGAGGCAAACATCACCCTGCAAAGCAAGCAGCCACCTCAGCACCCAAGCTGCTGGTTGCAAGGCCAAAGCAAAGGGAGCTGAGGTGTCTCAGCTTCATCTCTGCACAAGACAGGGATGTGGAAGCTCCACTTCAGCACATTTATGGCCCTTCCTTAGCCCCTTGGTGTTGCTTTAATGTGAGGGTTTTTTTGTCTGCCCATTGCCTGAGCTTCCTCCTCCTTCAGTGCAGGGCTCTCAGGTTTGCAGCCTTCCATGTGGAAAGGACCATTGGTCTTACACAGAGTGAGACTTGGGGGAAAGTGAATGAACAGAAGAGAGCACTTAGAGCCCAGCCGCTGAAAGGCTCTTTACACTAAACACAAAAGAGCTTTTCTTCTCATCGGTGTTTTCAGGAGACAAAAGAAAACGCATTTTCTGAAGTGTTCCTTGGAGATATTTTGTTTTGAAGTAGTTAAAGAATTTCGAATGTGAGATAAGGGGGAGACACTGGCATGGAGTGAGGATAACAGCTTGTTCCTCCAAGGGCTAGGATTAAATTGCAGGGAATGCTGGCACTCAGCCCAAGCTCAGCTTCCCTGGCCCCCAACCCTTCCTTTAAAAAAGGTAGAACTTGAAACATGTGCTTTGCACCCTCTTCTTATCATCACCCTCCCAGCTCCAGCCATTGTTCCTGTGCTTTGGCATTCAAACCTGCCTTTAGGTTTTGCTCATGACAGCGTTGATAAGCCCGGTGATGAATGTGGAAAACTCCTCCCTGACAGGGTTTGATTGGGGCTGCATTGGAAAACCCTGGCAAAGGACCCTTCTGGTGTTTTTCATAGAATCAAAGAATCTTAGAATGGTTTGGGTTGGAAGGGACCTTTCAAGATCATCTGGTTTCAACTCCCCTGCCATGGGCAGGGACACCTCCCACTAGCTCAGCTTGCTCAAGGCCTCATCCAGCCTGGCTTTGAACACCTCCAGGCAGGGGACATCCACAACCTCCCTGGGCAACCTGTTCCAGCGTCTCACCACCCCCACTGGAAAGAATTTCTTCCTAATCTCCAGTCTAAACCTACCCTCCTCCACCTCAAAGCCATTGCCCCTTGTTCTATCACTCCAAGCCCTTGTCAAAAGTCCCTCCCCAGCTTTGTTGCAGGGTCCCCTTCTGGTACTGCTCTCTGCCCAGCGCTGCAGCAGTCCCATTCTGCACAAGGCTGCAGGATGTGGAGATGCTCTTCCTGCAGATGAGTCATTATGGGATTGACAGTGCTTATTGCTGGATTGTGGCAGCTCTTGACATGACACAACTCAAAATCCATTCCATCTGCAATAGCCACACTCTCTCCTTACCTGTTGTTGCTTTTTTCTTTCCAGCAGCACAGTCTTGCTTGCAGGCATTTGAAGCTTGACATAATCTGCGCCAGAAACTCTGTGCAAATCACTCACAGAGTTCTCCCCTCTCCATCTGCAGGTGCTGCTGACAGACACGAGATGTTTCACCTGCCTAACCCTCAGCACACGTGTTCTCACAGCAGAAGGGAGAGTGAGGATTTTCATGTGCTCCAAGTCAGCATGCAGTCCCAGATTAGCTGGGGCTGTGAATCAGAAAACACCATCAGGTCCTTTTTGTGTGCTGACAGAGAGTGTCAAGACCCCTGTTTGCCTACACCCATTTATCACAGCTTGGTCTGTTCCAAAATGCTGTTGCTCTTCATTAACTCTTTCATCTATAACAGGTCAGGATCTTCATGCCATCTCTGTTGCCAGATTCCTGAGTCTCCCAGATTAATTGATTAATGAAGTGGAGCTGCTGGGATCTGTGAAAGAGAGGGCATCTTGATTTAGTGTAGATACTACAATGATCCGAGGTCCAAGGTGAAGATATGGGCAAAAAGAAAGAGACAGTGCCCTGACAATCTGATGTGCTAACAGCAAAGCAGAGTAGAAGTTTACCTCTTCCAGTAAGGGAGGAGGTTGGAGTTGATGGAAATGAGAGCAGGGAACACACAGTGACTTGGCTAATACCATACAACGTAGCAGTGGGACATTTAAGAGCCCAGGTCCCAGCCATGGGGCTTAGTCACAAAGAAATGAGTTTGCAATTTTAGGTGGATATATCTTGTTAGGCACTTGAGCTATGAGTAGGCTGCCAGGTTACCTTCCCTCTCCTGGTAAGAAATTAACATGAGCCCTCAGTGTGCTGAGGTGGCCACAAAAGCCATCAGTCTGGATCAGCAATAGTGTGGTCAGCAGGACCAGGGAAGGGATAGTCCCCCTGTACTCAGCACTGGTCAGGCCAACTGGATTTAGTTTGGGGGCCCTTAGTACAAGAAGGACATTGAGGTGCTGGAGCATGACCAAAGAAGAACAATGAAGCTGGTGAAAGGTCTGGAGAACAATGCCGGTGAGGAGCAACTGAGGGAACTGGGGGTGTTTAGTCTGGAGAAAAGAAAGCTGAGGGGAGACCTCATTGCTCTCTGCAACTCCACTACCTGAAGAATGCCTACAAGAAAGCTGAGAAGTGACTTTTACAAGGGCTTGGAGTGATAGGACAAGGGGCAATTGTTTTGAGGTGGAACAGGGGAGATGGAGACTGGGGATTAGGAAGAAATTCTTTCCAGTGAGGGTGGTGAGACACTGGAACAGGTTGCCCAGGGAACTTGTGGGTGCCTCCTGCCTGGAGGTGTTCAAGGCCAAATTGTGTGGGATCTTGAGCAAGCTGGGCTAGTGGGAGGTGTCCCTGCCCATGGCAGGGGAGTTGGAACCAGATGATCTTGAAGGTCCCTTCCAACCCAAGCCCTTCTAGGATTCTATGAACCCTGTTTAAGCACAAAGAGTATTACTGCGTGGGTTAGATTTCCCTTGGGAATAAACGTGAGTCATGAGCCCAGTTCCCAGACAGAGAGCTAGAACATACTGGGACTGCACTGGAGAAACAGATGCCCCTTAAATGCACAGAAGTATCAGTTTGAACTGTGTTTGTAAGGAGGCTGCTGTGTGTTTTGGGGTGGGTTGGTTTCATTATTTCAGGGATTTTTGGAGAGAAAATAGGGATTTTAGCCCACGTGTCTCTCCTGTGGTTGCATCAGAGTTTGGCCTGTGCTGTATCTGACATGTCATGTACATGCAGCTTCATTTCAGGAACAGCTGGGATGTATGCACAGATGTCCTCTATCAAAGACTAGAGAGAGAAATGGATCAGCTGGTGCATTTTTGGATAGTTGCTGTCATCACCTTTGTGTCAAAAGAATTAAAGCTCAAAGGAAAAAAAAAAAAAACAAAACAACTTGTTGCTCCATCTGACCATGGAAATCTTCTTTTAACCTTCTGCCCTGCATGGTTGAGCAACTGTATGGAAAAATTTCTGTGGATAGTACAGAGATCAAAAGAACTCCAGCCAGAATCATTTATTTGAGTCTCTTGTACTTCAAAAAAACCAGAGGCATGTTCTGTTTGTGTTCTCCTGGACTGTTGTTGTTGTAACCTGTTAGTATTCGTTTCCTTAACTTCTTGGTTTGATGCTGGTTGTGCCCTTCAGCCAAAGCCCAAGAAAATCATTAAAACAAGGACTCTGTGGAGCTAGGAGCTTTCATTTGTCTCTTTTGGAGTGCTGGGTAGCTGCTCAAGAGTACAAATAAAAGTGATTTTGGGGGCCCTTTCACAGAGGGACAAACCTAAAGGGTCTCTAGTGAAAAGGGTGTGTCTGTGTTAGGGCTTTGTAGAAGACATTAGAATCCCACCTCCACAGGTAGTACGGGTGGGCTGGGTGGGTGGGGTGGGGGTGATGTGGGTGATGGCAGGGTCTGGAGTGGTCAGATCACACCTTTGTAGGATGGCTGAAATTCCACTTGAAGCCAGATGCTGTCTGACTTTGAAATGCATGGTTTGGGTAAAACCACCTGCCAACAGAAGCAGGAGATCCCAGTACTGGTTACAATTTCCTTTAGCCCTTCTCAGACAGCAGAGGCAGCTGGACTTTGAAGCACTGAACCTAGGTGTGGATAGCCTTTGTTCATCATACCACCTTAGAGAAGTCAGTGAGGCGTGAGGCAGAGACATGAAAATTGTATTTATCTTCTGCATATCTCAGCTCCAGATCTGCAGTCTTCCCCCATCCTCAGAATACAGAAGCTGACATTTCAGAAAAGCCCCAAAGCTGATTTAATCCAGGATCTTGACTCTGACAGTAGCCAGTGGCAAATACTTGAGATAGCTGCATTAAATCCTGACTACAAGCAGGTCTGAAATCATCTCCTCAGTGAGAACATCCACCCTGCACTGAAATAGGGAATGACTTCAGAGCCAGAAGGTGAACAAGCCCTTCAGATGCACATACTGCTGGGGTGTGTACCTTACACCTGGGTGTCCTCCTTACTGCTTGAAATAAACATTGGATATGGCTCAGCAGGTCCCTGCAGCAGTGAGTGCCTCCTGCCTTCACCTGTGGTGCCAGGGGATGGTGTTTCCTTCCATACTTACGCCAGCTCCTCTGAAAGCCACAGTGAGTGTCTTTGTGTTTGGAGAAACACCTCAGGATGTCTCCTAGCAATTTGTTTTTATCACTTTTTCGGCTGTTTACCTCCTTTCTCACTTGATACAATGACCACTTACATGGGCCCCTCCTTTGCCCTTAGGGACATTCCTCCCAGCAGGGAAGGCTCATAAGCATCTCAGCTAACTGCAAGCATCTCAGCTAATTGCAAGCACCTCAGCAATCTGACCTAAGGAGATGCCCCCAGAGGGCAATTGAGATGTCATGGTCATGATCTGGGCAGTGGCAAGTTTTTGAAGAATCGCAGGATCATTAAGGATGGAAAATACCTCTAAGATCATCCAGTCCAGCCATCAACCCAACACCACCATGGCCATTAAACTCCATCCCCAAGTGCCATGCCCACAGGAATACCTCCAGGGATGGGGACTCCACCACTCCCTGGGCAGCCTGTTCCAATGCCTGGCCACTGTTGCAGGAAAATAATTTTTCCTCATACCCAACCTAACCCTCCCCTAATGCAGCTTGAGGCCATTTCCTCTCATCCTCTTGCTGGCTACTAGGCAGAGGAAGCCACTCTCTCTGTGGCTGGAGGGAAAGCTGAAGTTCCCTTTGCCAAATATCTTGAGTTGCAGGGGGAATCAGAGGACTCCTATAGCACCTCTCCTATAAGGACAGACTGAAAGAGTTGGGGCTGTTCAGTCTGGAGAAGAGAAGGCTCTGAGGTGACCTTCTTGTGGCCTTTCAATATCTGAAGGGGGCTACAAGAAAGCTGGGGAGGGACTTTTTAGGATATCAGGTAGTGATAGGACTAGGGGGAATGGAATAAAGCTGGAAGTGGGGAGATTCAGGCTGGACATGAGGAAGAAGTTCTTCCCCATGAGACTGGTGAGAGCCTGGAATGGGTTGTCCAGGGAGGTGGTTGAGGCCCCATCCCTGGAGGTGTTTGCAGCCAGGCTGGATGAGGCTCTGGCCAGCCTGATCTGGTGTGAGGTGTCCCTGCCCATGGCAGGGGGGTTGGAACTGGCTGATCCTTGTGGTCCCTTCCAACCCTGACTGATTCTATGATTCTAAGACACATTCTTCATTCATTTGCTTACAACCACTCTTACCTGCACTCCATCTGTGTGTGTTTTCCCATCCTTGTCTTGATTTAGTGGGCACACCATGTCTAACCCCACTCTGAGAGCAGGGACTTTTCAAAAGGTAGCAGGACTTGCACAGTAAACCAGTTACAGATTGCTTCAGATTTGGGTTTCAAATGCAAGTGACACCATCTGAGCCTTGCATTCATGACCTTCTCATGTCCTGAAACACAGCAAGAGCCAGCTCATATCTTTCCTTTCCTGAGCTGCTGGGTGGAAGGAGAGTTGTTGTGCTGTTTTGCATCAACACCACCACCAGTCCTGCTCCTCACACCCACATTTTGATGCCTTGCTGAGCTGTAGGTGGGTTACTAGGGCCTACATTTCCCTGGGAGCATTTTCCTTGTTCATAAACAATGTTTTCCACTCATTTTCAACTGTAACTCACTTTCTGAGAGGACTTCACATGGGTGCCACATATCTCCATAGGCTTACTCTTGTCCCAGGCTCTGATCATCTGCTGCAAACAACATCATTTCACTTGCATGTAAGGCTGCAGCCAAAACCTTCATCTGAACTCTATCACTGCTTCTGAAGCACTTCTCCCTCCCTCCCAGCATGATGATTTTAATCTCCTGCATGGAAAATGCTGCTAAACCCCTGTAGGTTGATTTTGCCATCACCAGCACTGTTCCAGCCTCTATCCTCCTGTGAAATGCTGCCAGATCAGGAGAGAGATGTTTTGCTGTCACCCTGCCTGCAGAGAGTAACACTGGACAGGCGGCAGCCCCATGGTTCATGTTTAACTTAATCTACAGCTGTCAAAATTGCTGGATGCTATCTAAAGACAGGAAGAGAAGAAAGGAAAATCTTATTCCACAGGGCTGTGGGCAACAGAGTGTTGAAACTGGCACTGATGAAACATGAAAGGGTCAGAGTGAGGCAGAGGGTAAGTAGGAATCATGAACAATAAGGATGAGCTGTGAGGATAACCCAGGTCTGCTGCACGTCCAGCAGTCCAGGCTGGACAGGGCAGAGCTCCTCACCATGTTAGAAGAGCATCAGATGACTCCAGACCTGGAGCTCAGGGCACAATAACAGGCTTAGCTCTGCCCTGCTCTCTGAATGCAAATGATTTCTTCCAACATTAACTGGGTTCAGATGGAACATTAATGTTCCAACATGAACTGGGTTCGGCTTTGGGCCTCTCTAAAAGAAGTTCCAAGGTGCTGGAGCATGTCCAAAGAAGAACAAGGAAGCTGGTGGAGGGTCTGGAAAACAGGTCTGGTAAGGAGCAGCTGAGGGAACTGGAGTTGTTTAGTCTTCAGAAGAGGAGACTGAGAGGAGATCTCGTTGCTCTCTACAAGTTCCTGAAAGGAGGTTAAGGTCAAGTGGGGTTGGTCTCTTCTCACATGCAGCAAGTGACAGGACAAGAGGAAATGGCCTCAAGTTGTGCCAGAGGAGGTTCAGATAGGATTTCATCACAGAAATGGTTCTCAGGCGTTGGAACAGGCTGCTCAGGGAGGTGGTTGAGTCGCTGTCCATGGAGCTGCTTAAAAGACACATGGATGTGGTGCTGAGGGACATGGTTTAGTGTACCACCAGTTGTGGCATTGTGAGCTCTAGGTGAGCAGTTGGACTTGATGATGTCAGAGGTCTCTTTCAACCTCAAGAGTTCTATGATCCTATATTGGCAGGGGCAGGGATGTGATCTGTACTGGCAGCTCTGCTTCTCTTTGTAGCTAATATGAGACTTAGGGTAGATGAACACATTTTGAGGAAGACCTGCTCTGGTTTCTAGCTGAGGTCACCTCATGCATGCTGTTGCTGGAGAAAGCAAGGTCCATACAAAGCCAGGAGTGTGTGTGGCTGTCTCTCACCTCCCACACCACACACAGACCTCAGCATGCTGTGAGCAGTTCCATACCTGGAGCCACCCTCCCAAAGGTGCTTCCTCATGTTTTTAGCCAAACGTCTGGACAAAGAGTGAGCGATGATTTCCTTCAATTGTTGCTGCCATCCTCCACCACCCTCCAATTTATTAATTCTAAAGGAAATTTCAAAAAGCTTTTGTTTAAGAATTCCCTCCCTCTAATTGAGTGCATTGTACAGAGATCAAAGCACTGCTTATAGTGGGTCTTGGTAGGCAGGAGTTTTTCTGAACAGGCTCCAAGCTTTTGGTGTGGAATGGGTCAAAATGACCTTTGCTTCCCCCCTCTCCCCCCTCCTCACTTTCCTACGTCAGTGGCTGCTAATTCACTTTAGCTGGCATGGACCAGACTTGGTTAGTTGATCAATTATTCTTACAACCTTATAGTTTTCAAAGAGAATGGAGGAGTAAACAAGTGCTCCTCAGCTGCAGCCATTTAGAGTGTTGCTCTAGGAAGGGCAATATCCTTCTCAAAGGAGGTGGATACATTCCACCTCCACCAGCTTATGGGACCAGAGCAGAGTGAAAGTTGAACCCATGGCAAGCTGACATCAAAGAGATAATTTCAGATTCCATGTGTGGGTGAGTTTCTGGTGTAGCATTCTCATAGACGGGCAAAGCAAAGAATAAATCATTTTACATCCCTGACCACAAAACTCAAATGCCAAAGCTCAGCAGAAACGTTCGTCACAGGGAGGAACGTGGATTGTTGAAGGCTGCAAGAAGAAAATAAACAAATAAATTTCATACATCATCCCTGGGGAAAACCTTCTCCCACACACCAGTGTCAGCTGCTAGTCTTGGCTTGACTGTTGCCTGAAATCTTCAATACCAAGGAGAGAAATGCACTGGGCATCTTAGTGTGGCTGGTCCCAAAGCTTCGTGTAGCTCAGGACCTTTGGAAAGAGCCATTTGTCTCCTGCAGGAAGTCCTGCATTTGGAAGGGCCAGTGGGTTATCAGAGGAAAGCAGTGGTGGGATGGCTCCAGAGAGAAGAACTTAATGGAAAAGGGGAAAAAAAAAGAGAGAGAGAGAGAAGAGCAGAGGAAGATAATGTAAGGATTTACTCATAAACAGACGCCTTTCACTGCTGCCAAATCAGCAATCTCACTAATGAGGGTTTAGAGAGCCTCTTGCCAAATAACGAACATTACAGTGTGTGAAAAAGCTCAGGTTTGCTGAATGCAAGCTTCTCACTCTCCAGCCAAAACCAGCAGAGTATTTCCTCATTTAATACTCAGGAAAAGGTTTTCTTTAAAGGTCCCATAAAGGGTTCAGAGTCTCTATGACGCTGAAATGCAGCTTGTGTCCTTGAAATCCTGAAATGCCATCACTTTGCAGCTTTGGTCAGGCTACCAAACACAGCACATTTGCCACTGCTCTACTGTGGAGCATTTTGAGGGGAGATGGTTCAAAGCAGCATTCAGCTTACAGTAGTTTCTCAGTCTCAGACCACTCTTCCCCCTCCCCACCCCTCCTGTAATTTTCAACGTCTGCAACAATCCGTCTGGAATTTTACATCCATGATCTGCTGGAAGAACAGACTTTTCTTTCTGGAAAGTCTGAAGTACAAATGGACAAAGCTTCTTTCAGACCTGGAGGTTCAACAAATGAGGTGTTTTCATTCTTGGAAAAGTTGCCTGGTTTGTGTTTGTTTTGGCTCATCTGGTAGTGTATGGTTAGAGCTAGGGACAAGCAGGGAAGATCGATGCTTTCCACCAGCTCTTAGCAATGCTGTTCAGAGAATCACAGGATCAGGGAATCATAGAATTGTTAGGGTTGGAAGGGACCTCAAGGATCATCCAGTTCCAACCCCTCTGCCATGGGCAGGGACACCTCACACTAGATCAGGTTGCCCAGAGGCACATCCAGCCTGGCCTTAAAAATCTCCAGGGATGAAGCTTCTACCACCTCCCTGGGCAACCTGTGCCAGTGTCTCACCTCCCTCATGGATCATTTTGCTTGGAAAACTCCTCTAAGATCATCCAGCTCAACAGCTGACCCAACACCATCATGGTCCTTAAACCATGTCCCGAAGTGTCTTGACTACAAGGATTATTTAGAGACAAGGTCTGGAGGCCTGGCCCACAGATTCCAGCAGCTCCATGTCCTTCCCATACCTGGACACAGTACTCCAGGTGATGTCTCAGCAGAGCAGAGCAGAGCATAGGGGCAGAATTTCCTCTCTCCATCTGCTGGCTATGCTGCTTTTGATGCAGCCCAGGCTGCCGCTGGCTTTCTGGGCTGCACGTGCATGATGCTGACTCATGTCCAGCTTCTCATCCACCAGCATCCCCAAGTCCTTTTCTGCAGGGCTGCTCTCAATCTCATCATCCCCCAGCCTGGGCTGATATTGAGGATTGCCCTGACCCAGGTATAGGACCTTGCACTTTGCCTTGTTGAACCTCTTGAGGTTCTCCTTAGCCCACTCAGGCATCTGCTGCTGGCCCAAGCTCAGAAAGAGGATGGCAGGCTACCAGGGGCTTTATACAATCATTCTTATCTTCTTCTGCTCTTACAATGCACCATTTATGCTATGCTATCATAACTGTAAGTCTGGGTGAGTGGCCAGGCTCTGTTATCTGCAGGAAAAAGGATGTTTCTTCTTGGAGGTGGAGCACTGATCCATGTGTGTTTATAAGCTATTCTTTCTGTCTTATCCACAAAGGAAGTGAATTTTGGGTCTGCCTGTTGAGCACAAGGTGTGACTGCAGTCATGACAGCACAATCTGCTCAGGCTGGTCACCACAAAATGGTGACACTGCTGTTAGCAATGGCACTAGGAGTAAACATCACTGATCCAGGAGACTTCAGGTGCTGTCACCAAAGCTCTTGCTGTGGAGTCTTTGCTGCTACTGCAGCTTACTCCAAACTCCAAGGACATGGAACTGTTAGAACAGGTCCAGAGGAGGCCATGAAGATTATCCAAGGGAGCACCAAGGAGCACCTCTGCTATGAAGACACCTGAGAGAGTTGGGGTT
Organism: Indicator indicator; assembly: GCF_027791375.1. Lineage (NCBI taxonomy): Eukaryota > Metazoa > Chordata > Aves > Piciformes > Indicatoridae > Indicator > Indicator indicator. The sequence continues at coordinate 7,625,468 of NC_072032.1, read as the reverse complement.
GTTCAGCCTGGAGAAGAGAAAGCCCAGCAGGATGGGAATCACTCTGGGCTGCAGCAAAAGAACATTCTAACTGTTCTCATGGAGAAACATTTCCTTCAGGATTCCAATGGGACTCCCCCCAGCAGTAACTTGCTCCCCATCATCCCTTGTCTTCTCCATGGGACTCCTTGTAAAAAGGGAGTCTCCATCCTTCTGGTAGTCACCCTTTATGGGCTGGTACAAGAAAGAAGACCTGGTACATAAGAGGCACTTCCTCACCTACCAACACAAGCTGAAGAGTTAGCTCTTCTGCACCAACCCCAGACACAAACAGCAGTGGGTATGGACACATACAATGGATATGGAGCCCAACACCAAAGTAAAACTCCAGCAGCAGGCTCCCAAGGCAACAAATTCAGCCTGTGCTTTCTGAGAGCTGTGGGACCAAGGGGATGAGCCTGGCTATGGAGGGTGAGACCTTTGCTCAGCTCCTCCAGCGAGAAAGCTATCTGTTAACTTAGGTGTCAGAGGAGTGAATGATGAGCAGCTCCTCCACAGGGCAGAGGCATGAGGTCGTGGCTCTCAGTGCAGCTATGAACAGCACATGGATCTTCACTGCAGGCTGCAGAAGTGCTGGGACTTGCACTGTCTCTGAGCTGGGACATGAGCACATTCTCCCCAGCTACAACTCAACAAGAAGCCTCTTCAAACCCAGGCTGGCGCTTCCCACAAGCTCACCAGCAGCCAGACCAGCTCCTGCTGCTGAGGAGGAATGCAGTGAACAACCCTGGGGTGGAGCAGCCTGAACCCCTTTCCCCAGAGTTTGTATTTGGGGGAATGTTTTTGTTTACCCAGCTCCCCCATTTGCATTTGCTGCTTTCCTGTTTCATCTCATAAGAGCTTGCTAAGCAATTCTTCATGACTTTGAACATTGGCAGGATGCTGCCTTCCACCAGACCCTTAGTAGGGACTTTTCTTCATCTCTGCAGCATTCTCTCCTCCCCTCTCTTCTTTCTCCCTTTGCACAGAGACATTTATGAGGCACAAAAGGATACAAGTCTTCCTGTGAGCTGCAGGGTGAGTGCTGACACTTCTTGCCATGTACCTGATCTAGTGTGAGGTGTCCCTGCCCATGGCAAGAGTCTTGGAACTAGATGATCCTTGAGGTCCCTTCCAACCCTAACAACTATATGATTCTATGATAGGACTGAATTTATAGAAATCAGGCTCCACAGTAAAGATCAAAGAGTTCAGGAGATGTCCAGCTCCAGAAGAACCATTTGCTTAGCTGGGCAAGTCTTCTGCAAATCACCCCCAGCAGAAGTTTGACCCTGGTTTCCTTTGGTTGAGCCAAATCACTTCTATTCCAGGCTGCCCAGAGAGGCTGTGGAGTCTCCTTCTCTGGAGATTTTCAAGACCTCTCTGGATGAATTCCTGTGTTACCTGTCCTAGGTGATCCTGCCTTGGCAGGAGGGTTGAACTAGATGATCTCCAGAGGTCCCTTCCAACCCCCCCATTCTGTGCTCCTATGATTCTATTTTGATCAAAGCATGACTTGCAGACAGACATTCAGCAGTGGTCTGCAAATGTCTTGCTTGCCTTCCATAGTCTCTGCTGAGGGTTGATGAGTCCTGCTGCTTTAATCATTTTTTCCATGCTTTATTTGCCCTCTGAATTTGACTGAGCTTCCAGGCTGAGCTTCTTCTAGCTGGATCTTGTTGTGCTGCTCTCTGGCTGAATTTGAAAAGCCCTTGTAGTGCCTGGTATCTCTGGAATGTACTTGGACACTTCATCAAGTCAGCTCCTCCTTCAGGCTTCCTTGAATCATCCTGTTTAGCTGGGAGACAGGAGGGAAGTCAGACACACAGTGGCCACCCCAGGGAAGTCACAGGCAGATGGGGCTGTGTCCAGCCCTGGAGGACTTACCCCAGCACCTCCTAGGCTTCACTGGTGAATGCTTCTTTGCAAGACAGGAGATGCTCAAACCATTCCGGTGAGGACTCCTTTCTTCACTGAATCCCTTGGGAGGCTATCCCTGACCTGAAGAGCATGTAGGAAGTGTAATGGGGAAATGAAGTGACATGATGGCATAGCCACTCAGTGACAGAGCAAGGACAATGAGTCATAGAATCATAGAATCATAGAATCAGCCAGGGTTGGAAGGGACCACAAGGATCATCTAGTTCCAACCCCCTGCCATGGGCAGGGACACCTCACACTACATCAGGCTGGCTAGAGCCAGCCCAGTAACCACAGCACTCCACCAGGGATCACCATTTCTTTGTTTTCATGACTTCACTCCCCTTTGCTCATCTTCCTTATTTGCATTTTTTAGCCTCAACATCTGTTGTCTTCAGTTTCTCGTCCTTTCTCTCTGCTTCACAGACTACAGACCCCTGGGAGGAGGATCACAGCCTCCCCATGTCTGTGTGGCACCAGAGGCATCCTCTGTGCAGAGATGAAGTTGTGCTGCCAGCATGAGCTCTGCTGCTTGTTGGTGGACATGGACCTTGAGCCCTTCTCTGGTGCACAGTTCTTCACACAAGTCTGCTTCCTGGCTTGTCCAACAGCTTTCAGTTGAGGTAAGGCTCTGTGCCTCAGTTTCTCCAACCAGTGCAGGGATGCACTCTCCTGATGGGAGTGGGACCAGAGGTCTGGTGAAGGGGTGGTCTGGGTGGTGGTGCTCAGATATGAAATGACTCTGGTTGTCAGCCATCCCTTTTTAATCTCTTGCTCCTTCACTGATTGGTTCCTTAGAGTTAGTAAGGAAAGGAACAGCTCTTGCTGATGGCTAAAAAGGCATTTTTAGCAACAAATGCAGTAAACTCCCACTGGGCAGCCTATCCACAGCAGAATTTCACATCCTTTAACTCTCAAATGGACCTAGGATTTCTTTCCTCACAATCCAGGTTGGTTTGTTGAAATTAGAAGTAAACATCATGACTTTAATGGGATGAGCTTGTGGGGCTGTTGGCTGACTGAGGCCACCCAGCTAGATGCCAGCATGAGACAGTCTGCACCTTATAAGGCCAGGAGATGAAGACATTTAAATCACAAAAAGTAAAGGATCTGAACATGTTACTTAAATCATGGTGCAGGCTAATTTTTTTTAAATTATTATTATATTATTTTTTGATTTATTTTTCCCCCTTTCTGGTTCATGACAAAACCTGAAATATGCAAGTGAGCAGAACGTCTACCATTTGTTCAAGCCAGCCTGAAGGCCAGCCAGATAGCACTGAAAACAAACTGTGAACATTTTAAATGGAGTGAGATACAGAGGATGAAGTCAATAAAGGGCACATACCACATTGGGGGGAGGGGGGGTGAAAATTGGCCAAAGTTCAAATGCAATTCATCTTGCAGAAAGGTTTTGGAGGCAGAGCAGTGCAGTTTGGAAACACTTGGGATGTGCATTAGGGTTAGGCCTGGTCAGGCAGCTTTTGGGGGGCAAGAGGAGTGGGATTATTACAAAGAAAGAGGTTAAAATAAAAAGATATCTCAGGTATTGCCTGTGATTAGGTAATAGTGACTCTGAAGGGCTGGGGAAAGAGAATGAGGGCTTGTATTAGGCAATAGATGGAAGTGATCCAACATGTCAAGAGTTCAATGCTACTTCTAGGTCTTAAGTGCTAATAAAATAAGCTCCTAAACTACAGAAGGCACATGTCCAGCCCCAAATGCTTTCCAGTTTCTAAGCAGCTATTATTTTTTTCTGTCTGATACAGCATTTTTAACTCTACATCCTCAAGGCCAGAGGTAGTCCCAAGTATTCATAGCATCATAGAATCCACCACCACCCTGGGCAGCCTGTTTCAATGCTTGACTACTCTTTCAGTAATTTTTTTTTTCCCACTAATATCCAACCTAAACCTCCCCTGGTACACCTTGAGGCCATTTCTCACCCTTTCATCATTTGTTTTATTTCATCATTTCTTATTATTTCTCTCATCCTATCACTTGTTGTTAGGGAGAAGAGACCAAATCCCATCTGGCTCCAGCCTCCTTTCAGGGAATTGGAGAGAGTAATGAAGTCTCCCCTCAGCCTCCTCATCTCCAGGTTGAACAATCCCAGTTCCCTCAGCTGCTCCTCCCCAGCCCTGTTCTCCAGACCCTTCCCCAGCTTCATTGCCCTTCTCTGGACGTGCTCCAACACCTCAATGTCCTTGGAGTGAGAGCCCCAAAACTGAACCCTGTATTCAAGGTGTGCTGGGTGCATGAGGACAATCCCTTCCCTGGTTCTGCTGCTCACACCATTGCTGCTCCAGGCTGGCATGTTGCTGGCTTTCTTGGCCACCTGGGCACACTCTGACTCAAGTCCCATGGCTTCATTTCCGGTGTCACCTCCTGCCCATGTGTCTGTTGCCCATGAACTCTTCACTTTAACAGCAGCATGTCACAAGGGCCATTTGGATGCACTTTGGTGTCTGAGCAGGGAAGGCTCATTTGTCATCTTCCACAACATCAGGCATCTCTGGCCTCTTTGGTGATCTCCACAGGACCTGTTTGCAAGGGTGGAAGGCGACAATATTTCCCCCAAAGCTCTTCTCTCAATCAAACGACAGAGGTCCTTTGTGCTACCTCATGGGAGTCCCTCTCACCCCACACTGCCCTTGGAATCAAAAAAAAAAAAAAAAAAAAAAAAAAAAAAACCAAAACAACCCAACAAACCCAAGCAGAGAGGGCCACTGGTTAAAATATGCACCCAAAGCTCTGCTGCACAATGGATCAACTGCCATCAGCTTTCTATTTAGCGGGAGGGGAAAAAAACAGTAGAGATTTTTAATTGATAATTCAGAAAGACACCCCCTTGAATGGTGTTAATAATTACATCTGCCTATTCTGAGCTCTTCATCTAGGCAGGGGTAATAGAGCCTTGTCCCCCAGGGACTGGAGCCCAGCTGAGAAGGCGGGACACCAAGCAAAGGAGTTGTAATTTGTATTTTGTCAACAAAAGCTGCTTAATCCTCCAGAAAGGCATCCTTCAGAGAGGCAAGCTTTTGTCCCAGGGTTTTCAGAGTGGAGGGGGAGGATGGGGAGGGAGGGAGAGAGGGAGCAAAGGGAATTACTGGCCACATGTAATTTATGGTTGAAAAGGTTCATTTATAGCTATCCCACTGTTGTGTGCTTAGCCTGAGACCCTACTAGCTTCTCATTCTCTCATCAAGTTTGCCTTTTGTGGCTATAGGAATGGTAATGATTTGAGGAGAGGTTGGTCATGGTTGTTAAGAGTCATCTAGCATGTTCAGCACTGAAGTCTCAAATTGATATTCATGTTTAAATACATTTTGCCAGCATGAAATTTGGGATCCCCACAATGACCATCCCAGAGCAGGCAGTCTGCACATCCATGTATTGATCAGCCACATCTCCGCTGGGTTTCAGCACGTTTCAGGTGGTACAAAGGCTCTTTGACATCTGGCAGAAATGACTGAGTGTCTGTGAGGGATAAATAAATAATAGAAAGATCAGAACTGGAGCTGAAGGCCTCTGCTGATCCATCTGGTTTTGCTTTCAGGTGAGATCCAAACCACAAGACATCTACTTCCCATACAGTACTTTGGCTATAACAAGCACCCCTGAAACATGAAGCCCTACAACTGCAGCAGCTGTGTGACATTCATGCCGTGTGAGGCTGGCACCGCATGGGGACAGACCCCAAAGCTGCACTATCCTGTTGCTCCATCTAACTTCCAGCCTGGGCAGCCTACACAGGTTCCTAGCCCAGAGCTGAGATGGAGCAGTCACACACCTTCATGGCAGGTTGGCCACAGAGCTGGATGCAGTCACAGCTCTGTCTGATGTGCTCACCTGAACCTCTGCAAGGTGTGATCCCCATGAGTGGAGTCAGGTTCATGCCCAAACTGCTGTACTGAGGATCCTCCACCCCAGGAAGCTGGCACCCCCTTTGTTATACCCCTCACCCTCAAAATCTCAGTGAGGTTTTACCCAGCTTGCAGAGCTGTAGCACCAGTGCCTTTTCTGGCATAGAATCATAGAATTGTTTCAGCTGGAAAAGACCTCCAAGGTCAAGGAGTCCAACCTTCAACCTAACACCACCATGGCCATTAAACCAGGTCCCAAATGGCCATGGCCACAAATTTCTTGAGCACCTCCAGGGATGGTGATTCCACCACCTCCCTGGGCAGCCTGTTCCAATCCCTGACCACTCTTTCAGTCATTACTTTTTCCCTCATATCCAACCTAACCCTCCCCTGGCACAATTTCAGACCATTTCCTCTCATTCTATCACCTGACAGGAGGGAGAAGAGAGCAAAGCCCACCCAGCTTCAACCTCCTTTCAGGGAGCTGTAGAGAGCAATGAGGTCTCCCCAGGATGAACACCTGGGATGGTTTTGGGTGGCTGGAGCAGGTGTGGCATTGGTTTCATGTGCAGCACTGACTGCTATTGATGTGTGCCTGCATTGATACACTGCAGTCGCAGACCCAGGGAGGTGTAAGACTTTGTTTAGTCCCTTTGGTCATTTGGTAACTATTTGCATTACCTTTCTTTGCCTTTATTATTACTGAAGGGGGACCAGCACGTTCTTAACTGCAAAAAAGGATTGGACAGGTACCTGAGAAACCAGAAAAACAGGCTAGGAACAATGTCTTGAGGGAAACCTGCTTTCGTCGAGCTACCAGTGACTGGGTAGAGGAGCTGCTGAGAACCAGACCAAGACCTCCTCCCAGTTATTCCCTCTTTACTTCTGTGTCTCTATGCAGTATGAGAGGTTTTTTTCTGATCTGTAAACAAAACCAGAACCTGAGACCATTTTTCCTCTCATCATTCCCGAGATGAGGACCCAACATCAGATCACTCAAGAACCCATCAACCAAAAGCCTTTTGCTCCCAACAAGCTTGAGCAAACCACTCTGCTCTGTGCCTGCCCTTGGGAGAGGAGAGCTCCAAACAACACTTGGGGTTTACCCACAAAACAAAACCGGTGTGTTTCTGCTGAGCCAAAACCTGTGTAAAGATTTCACGTGCAGCAGACCAGCTTCAGCCAGCGAGACTGTGCCAGACTGCTGAATTTGCTTAAACTTTTCAGTTTGTCTAAATCAAAAGGGGAAAAAAACATAAAGGCACTTTCAGCAGGGGAATTAAATAGCTGTGCTGATTTACCCCTACCCCATGCTCCTTAGGCAGTGTGCTGAAGGGAAGTCTTTATCAGTTTTGGTCATAGGGAAGGTAGGAAGAAGAGTGCTAAATTCAGTTTATCTTCCAATGGCTTACCAGATGCTGTCTGCTCATGCTAACAGCTGAGCTGGTCCCTTTCCATGCTTACAGGTTCTTGTCCTATGCAGCTTTTCTGGGGTTTGATCCATTTCAGGGAAGAAAACTCCTAATGCCATCAAGAAATAAGGTTTAGGGCCATCCCCACTCCTGTTACCTGCTTCTTGTACTAACCAGAAAAATAATTTCACTGCTACCACACATTTCATTATCTGCCCTTATCTTGCTGCTTGACATTTTCTCACTGGTTATTTTGATTCCCTGAGCAATTATTTCCCCCAGAAGCAGCATTTTCCCACCAAACTGCCAGCCTCGTTGCATTTTGCCATCTTTTTTCCTTCCCCCCCTCACTTGCCACAAAACAATTTTCACTGAGAGGTGAAGGTGAGGCTAGCAGGGATCTGCTGAGGCTCTGAACTTTGGTCCCAGCTCTCAGGACATGCCAGAAGCTGCCCAGCCCTCAGTCCCTCCACTGCTGCTGGAAGCCTGTTTGAGAGCCATGCTGCTCATGTAGCTGGAAAACATCTTCTGCTTTCCTGACTGTTTCTTAGTGACCAGTTTACATCCATTTGTTCTTGTGCCAACCCTGCCTTTTGCTTTAATAGCTCTTTTCCCTCCTTCCTATTTACTCCCTTGATGTATTTATAGGCAGCAATCATTTTCCCTTCATTTTCCTAGGCTTAACAAGCCAACCTCTCTTAGTCCCCTCTCACAAACAAAGCTTTCTAAGCTCTGATTATGCCCCATCCCAGTTGCTTTTTCCTGCACCTGTTCCTGTTAGAACATCATCTTCTCTGATGGAGTCAAAACAGTTTAAAATCACTGAAACATCCTACTGCCTGAAGAACTGGGATTGATTATTTTTGCAGCCAGATGCATTCTAATAGCCTTCAATATTATTTTATAAAGGCTATGAACAAAGGCTTGGTTTTTTTTTTTTTTAGATTCAGGTATAATCTAATCACTACTAGAAGGACCATGATGCTTAATAAAGTGGCTCCTCTGCCTACCCAGGAGCCATGTGGCCATGATTGGCATGAAGCAGATGCTTGCTCTTCCTGCCACATTGCTCCATCCAGTGCTGGGGGAAGAATCTATTTATTTAACTCTTCTGGTTAACCTTTATTTTTTAAGGTTTGCCATATCATCCATCAAATGGGGAGGAGATTGCTTTTCACAGGTGCAAATGAGTCATCACGTGTTTGCCAGCTTGGAAAACATTTAGAAAATTAAGGGTTAGAACTTAAAAAGAGGACGGGGAAAAAAAAGGAGAAAAAAAGAAGAGAGAGAAGGAAGAGAGAAGAATTAGAGGAGGTCTAAAAGAGGAGAGAGAAGGGAGAGAGAATTAGAGTGGGTCTAAAAGAGGAGAAAGAAGGGAGAGAGAAGAAATTACAGTGGGTGTAAAAGATGAGGGAAGAAGGGAGAGAGAAGACTTACAATGGGTCTAAAAGAGAAGAAAAAAGGGAGAGAGAAGAATTAGAGTGGGTCTAAAAGAGGAGAAGGGAGAGAGAAGAATTAGAGTGGGTCTAAAAGAAGAGAGAGAAGGGAGAGAGAAGAATTACAGTGGGTCTAAAAGAAGAGAGAGAAGGGAGAGAGAAGAAATTACAGTGGGTCTAAAAGAGGAGAGAGAGGGGAGAGAGAAGAAATTACAGTGAGTCTCACAGCACTTGCTGAGATGAGGCTGCCCTGCAAGAAGCAGAGATGGGGTTGGGATTTTTTCCACCAGAGGTTTTCTGCTGGTTGCTGAGATCCTTGTCAGCTCTAAAGCTGAGCCCATCCCCTAATGAAACAGTTATCCCAGCCTTAAAGGCAGGATTAGCTACCCCAAGTGGAGCCGAGAGCCCCTCTGCACTTTTTAACACCTCATGAAGAGATCTGGCTGCCAACAAAAGGGAAATCCTAATGTGTAAAAAATGCATCATAATAAGGACTTTGGCTGAGTGGAATTCCATCACGGATCAGATGGAATTGCCTTGTGCAGCTTGCTGAGGGCTCCATGCTATGCTAAATGACCTTTGTACCATGTAAAATGGGCACTGCTGCAGGATGCAGCAGAACCAGGGGCTGGGCTGCTCTTTTCTTTCCCCCCTCCCCTATGGAGTTCAAGCTTGTCAAGAATACAACAAAACAGAAAGGGAGCAAAGAGGGGCAAGAAACCTCCCATTGAATTTTTCATGAATGATTTTTGTCAGGGGAGAAGGAACATCTGTGTTTATGAAGGGTCCAGGGAGGAGATACAGCAGAAGCAGGATGCAACCATCCAGTCCTGGATACCCAGGGACACAGGCACTGCCCCAGGCTGTTTGGAGAATCCAACCTATGCTGCAAATTTTAAGGCTACAGCTGAGAATCACCTCCCTTGCTTGCTCTGTTTTACTGCCTGAGGCTTCCCACTTTGCTCCTGCCAAGGGGCAATGAACCCTGGGGAGCTTGGGGCTGAGGTTTTGGTGGGTGCTGATGCTCAGCACTCTAAAAGTCAAGCCCTTGGTGCCTCAAAATCCTAACAAAATCCATGAGTGTCTGATTTGTTGGTGTGTACAAGAAGGGCTGTTGGGTGACCAGGCAGGGTCATGTCTGTCTCCACCCAAGGCTGTTCCTAGGTACCTGCAGAACTTGGGAGGAGCTTTTCATTCTCCTTGCTTGCTGGAGCTTTCTCACCTTCCTAAGAGGCTCCTGAGGCTGACGAGAGCTGGAAAGGGAATACAGGAAAGGACACAGGGTCTTGTCCTCTTGGAGGTGTTAAACACTCCCAGGACAAGAGTCTTGGGTCACACACTCAGAGCTACACTTGGCACTAGGTCTGGGACCAGGAATCAATCTCCCCTAGCTCAGACTGGCAGGAGCCATGGAGATCAATCCTTTTGTTTGCAAAAAGGGTCTTCTTAATGGTTTCTCTCCTGTGTCATGCCTGGAGGTGCCTTGGAGCTCTTCTGCATATTACAATGGGATCCACAGCATGGGGTGCTCCCTCCATAAAAGAAAAAGAAATAAATAAATGGACACCGAAATCTGGTGAGAAGAATCCAAGACATCTCAACAGCCAGGATGTCTATGGAAGCATGGACATCTATGGTCACATACCCAGTGGCTTTGGATTTGCTCTGCCTATGCATCAAGTTTCACAGTTTCCAAGAGCTCACCCTGCAGATCGTGACCAGAGCTCCAAATAAATGTTTCTCACCACAACTCTCCAGTTTGCCCAGGAGGGTGACTGAAAGAAGCAAGCTGACTGCAGGCATGGAGCACCTGAAAACCAACCCTTGAGTTGTTGTCAAGACTTGTATGTCTGGTGTTGCTTTCTGCTCCCAAATAATGCCATACAGCCCCACATGCACACACCCATGTATCCTGAAGGATGAGCAAGCCTGGGCAGGCACAGATGAGTATCTGCTCAATGGCATTAGATGCCTAAATTGCTGCAGTCTTCTGACAGCTCTCCATGCTGCTCTGCAACTCTTTAAATCATAGCATTTTTTGTTTGGGAAAGCCCTTAAAGATCATCCACTCCAACCATTCTCTAGCCCTACCAAGGCTGGTGCTAAACCATGGCCCTCAGCACCACATCTCTGCCTCTTTGAAACACCTCCAGGGATGGGGATTCAACCACTTTCCCGGACACCTTCTTTTGGTCTTTGTGAACTCTTTCAGGGAAGAAGTTTCTTCTAGGGTTAATCTAAACCTCCCCTGGTGTAACTTGAGGCCATTTCCACTTCTCCTACCATTTGTTACTAGGAAGAAGAGACTAACCCCCACCTGGTCCCGACCTCCTTTCACGGAGTTGTAAAGAGCCAGCAGATCTCCCCTCAGCCTCTTTTTCTCCAGGCTCAATAACTCCAGGTCCCTCACTGCCTCTCACAAGACTTGTGCTCTAGACCCTCCACCAGCTTTGTTGCCCTTCTCTGGACCTGCTCCAACACCTTAATGGTCTGTCCAAATCCAAGATGTCTCAAGGAGAGACACAAAGCTTGCAGAGCACTTGCAGAGCATGTGGTGTTCCTGAGGGGCAGATGGCTTCTTCTTCTACCCACTTCAGGGCCATTTTGCATCCCTAGAAGCTGTTTATTCACTCTACCTCCAAATCTCCTTTCACCTGTGGAATTCGCACCAACCTGCCAGGAATTTTTCATGAGCTAATATGGTCTGGGAACACTGGGAGAGCTGCTGCTGACATGCAAAGGGGATTTTTAACAAGTATGATTATTTTTATTAAATAACTTTGTTCCTCCCCCTGCCTCTCCCTCCACCCACTGCCCGTGGCCAGAAGGTAACTCTTCACCTTCTGAGCACATTACAGAATGAGTGCTTCCACAAATCTCCCTCCAACTTTCCTCCTGAATAGCTGCTTGGAGATCTGATCCATCTGGAGATAACAGGAGTAATTTATCTTTTGTGGCAGCTCATCTTCTTGCCCAGACATCCTCAGCACTGAAGCAGGGTGGAGTCACTTGGAGGACAAGCAGGAGAAGTTGCCCTTGATGCCTCTGTGTCTGGTTGGCAGCAGCATTGTTTGACTCTGGTGATGCCCAGGGTCCCTTCCCTCGATGAGATGGCCACTGAATGCACACAGCCAGCACGAGCTGGCTTTGCAGCTCTTCTTTCCATCCCAGCATCCCCTTGGAAGGGTTTCACTCTTGATACAGAGTTGGATTTCTAGGCAAAGGCTAAGGGTGCTGGAGGTCCCCTTTGGCCCACCAGCATTCCCATGTGTTTCATACCAACCATAGTCAGTGTCATAGCACCAGGGCAGCTGAGCAAGGTCCCTCCACCTCTCTCAGCCTGAACAGCAAACCTTGTCCCTCTTAGAAACAGCCTTCCCCGGGGCCATTACTGGATTCAGAGCCTTGTTTGGCTTTTTTTTTTTTTTTCCTGCCAGCATGCTGGAAGCATCACACTGTGCCCCGCACCATGGAGTTAATGATGCTCCTCATCTAGTTAAAGAGGTCCCTGCCCATGGCAGGAGGGTTGGACTAGATGACCTTTAAAGCTCCCTTCCAAACCAGCCCATTCTATAATTCTATGATTCCCTGATTCTCTTCCAGACCCCACGGCTCCACAGCCATGGCACGTTTACTCACATCCACTGTGCAGGACAAAGCTCCATGGTGTCTTCCCCCCATACCAACCAGTCCCTGCACAGCAACCCCTTTCTTCTTCAGTTCAAAGTGCTCTGGCACTTCATCTGGAAAATCCTTTAAATCTACATTACCTCTGCCTTATTTAATCTTTTCGGGAGCGCTGACATCCAGTGCATGAAAAAGAGATTTGGGGCTGAAAGGAAAGCTGCCCCTGACCACTTCTTGGGGTGAAGCTACAAAGTGAATTGGAAACTGGAAGGTGAAAAGAATATGTTGCCTTTTAAGTGTCACATTTTCCTCTGAAAACAAAAATGCCTTTTAACTGAGCTGCTGCTGCAGAAGGAAGAGAAACAGCATCAAGCCACAGCCTTAGATTTTGCACTGTGCTGTGGAGGCTCCTAAACAGGTATCTTTGCTTCTGAAGGAACAGGGATCACCTATTTGCAATCCCTCAGACTGGGCAAGGTTGACATCTCAGTGCTGAAGCACTGAACTGCAAGTGCCCAACACTTCATAGCAAAACCATGTTCATCCTCAGCATCAGCAGAAACAGCCCTGGGCACACTGCAAACACCAGGAAGAAAAGCAGAGAGGAATCTGTAGGCAGCACCAGTGTAGAATCATGGAATGGTTTTGTTGGAAAAGACCCCCAAGATCATTGAGCTTAACCATCTCCAACTCTACCAAGGATGGTCCTCAACCATGGCCCTCAGCACCACATCTCTGCCTCCTTGAAACACTTCCAGGGATGGTGACCCCAACACCTCCCTGGGGAGCCTGTTCCAATAACTGACCACTCTTCCAGGAAACAAATTGTTCCTAACACACAATCTAAATCTCCCCTGGTGCAGCTTGAGGCCATCTCCTTTCATCCTGTCACTTGTAACCAGGGAGAAGGGACCAATCCCCACCTCACTCCACCCTCCTTTCAGGGCGCTCATGGCAGTGTTGGGCCAATGGTTGGACTCAATGATCTGTCCCAACCAGAACAATTCTATGATTCTATGACTGCACACTGGAGTTTGCCACTGCCTCTCATCTCCATCAGTGCTTTCCTCTCCCAGGACACCCCCAATATGCAATTGCTACCTGGAGCTGCCTGAGGCAGGGGTGGGGCTTGGCTCTGACGCTGAGCAGACAGGTGAGCACTGCTGGTCCCCACCACAGCTCCCCCAGGGCAATGACTACCTGATTTATCTCCAGCCAAATCCTCCCTGCTGTAAATGGTAGACGCTCTCTTGGCAGGGAGCCCCATCCCCTTATATAAGCTGAAATATTGCCTTTTGAGCTTTATCCATCACCACCAGACTGCTGAGCATTCTGTCTCCAGCCAGGGCCCCAGAAGAGGAGAGGATGGTTGTGTCTGCCCCATTTTCCTCTGTGCAAGGAAAATATGATTGTGTCTTACAGAATCACACAGTCATAGAATGCATCAGGTTGGAAGGGACCCTTGAAGGTCATCTGTCCTACCCCCATACTCACTGCAGACTTGAGTGTCTTCTCTCCTGCACTGCCTGGACAGAGATGCCTCCAACCCTGACTTAAACACCAGACACTGACTTAAACACCAGGAATTTAATCTGACCCTCTGAAGATCTTTCTTTGCAGATAAATGTTTGATCTTGGGCTCTGTCAGGAGACTGAAATTTATGTCCAAGTCCAGAAAGAAAAAGAAGATTTCTCATGAAAAACTAAAAGCAGCAAATCACTGCACACATGGGAAATGGGCTGCCCAGCTCAAAAGGGACAGGGAAATACTGGAGAGAGTCCAGTGGAGGGCCAGGAAGATGCTGAAGGGCCTGGAGCATCTCTGTGAGGAGGAAAGGCTGAGAGCCCTGGGGCTGAGAGTGTGGAGAAGAGCAGCCTGAGAGGGGATCTGATCCATGCTCAGCAAGAGCTGAAGGGTGGGGGGCAAGAGGATGAGGCCAGCCCCTTCTCTGTGGTGGTCAGTGTTAGGACACAGGCAATGGGCAACAAGTGGAACCCAGGAGGTTTCACCTGAGCTTAAGGAGAAACTCTTCTTTGCTATAAGGCTGATGGAGCCCTGGAGCAGGCTGCCCAGAGAGGTTATAGAGTCTCCTTCTCTGGAGAGATTCCAAACCCCCCTGGGCATTGTAATCCTGGGCAGCCTGCTGTGGGTGCCTCTGCTTTAGGAGGGTGGTTGGATCAGTCTTCAGAGGTCCCTTTCAACCCCTCACCATGCTGGGGTTCTCAGATTCTGTGATCCAGCCTTAGAGCTGATTTAGGTCTACCTGTGTTGGTGGGGGTTTGGACTAAATCATCTCCACTCTGTGATTCCATAACCCCATTTGCCTTCTGTCCTTCCTCCTGGCTGTCATGGCACAAATCACTGTGCTCCTTCCCAGTGCTTCCTCTCTTGGACCCCTTCTTTCAGACCTGCCTAGCTGGAGGGAAGATCCTCACCTGAACCACCAAAAGAGCAGAAGTGGAGTTTGAAGTATGAGATACTGGCCTAGGTAAGCCCCAGCTTACAGCGTGGCAGCTCCTCCATCCCTTTGAGCACACTGTCATGTTTCTCCAGGGCCGGGGACCATTGTTGGAGAACAATGCAGGATTTTTACAGCAGAGGAGAGCACAGTTAATAAGTTCACTAACTGAGAAAAAACAGCCTTTTAATATCTCCTCTTTGTGACTCCAGAGTGAGCGCCAGCTGTTCCTGCTGGAGTGAAATTCCTTGCTGATTAGTCTTTTAAAGGGCTTCCCAGATAATTAAATAATGATTTCTCTCCCCATTCATCCCAAGTGACAGGAGAGCCTGGCAAAGCCACTAAGCATGGAAGGGCAGCATGTTTTTCCCAAGCCTTATAGCAGCTTAGCTCTTCTGTGGCTAATCCGCTGCTTAAAGCCAGCCACAGATCCCAGCACCCAGGCACAGCCTGTCTCACCTGCCTGCTGCTGCAGGGCTGATGTAGCTTTTCCTGCCCAAAATGCTGAGACAAGGCCAGGGCTGTGTTCTCAGATATGAAAATACAGCAGCAAGGATGGCCTCACCTGGGCAGAGAAAGGATTTTTTTTTCCTTTCCAAAGAAACCAGCTTGATCCGGGGGTGTCCAAAGGGTAACAAAGCTGGGGAGGGGTCTGAAGAACAGACCCTCAGCACTGGTGAGGCCATACCTTGAGTACCAGGTTTGGTTTTGGGGTCCTCACTCCAAGGACGTTGAGGTGCTGGAGCAGGTCCAGAGAAGGGCAATGAAGCTGGGGAAGGGTCTGGAGAACAGGGCTGGTGAGGAGCAGCTGAGGGTTGTTTTGTCTGGAGAAAAGGAGGCTGAGGAGAGACCTCACTGCTCTCTACAACTCCCTGAAAGGAAGTTGGAGTCAGGTAGGGGTTGGTCTCTTCTCCCAAGTAAGAAGTGATAGGATGAGAGGAATGGCCTCAAGTTGCACCAGGGGAGGTTTAGGTTGGGCATCAGAAGAAACTTTTCAATGAAATATTTCTCACAGACTGGAACAGGCTGCCCAGGGAGGTGGTGGAGTTGCCAGCCCTGGAGGTGTTTCAAAAAGGCAGAGATGATGCTGAGGGCCATGGTTTAGCACCAGCCTTGGTAGAGTTTGAGAATGGTTGGTCTGGATGATCTTGGAGCCTTTTCCAACCAAAACCATTCTGTTGTTCTATCATGCTACGAAGTCAGCAATGCTGAAGATGGGTTAATCCTGCTCTGTCCTCTCTGGGCTGTGTTCAGGACCATCTGGGGATATTTCTGGAACAATCTGGTCTTCAGCACACCTGATGTTTCCACTCTATTTCCATGTCACAACACAACTCACACCTATTTGCTCAGGCAAGCATTTCAACCATACCTCTGTGTGGCCTTTCAATACAGCTCTGTTGGTCTGATGGAGTTGTTCTGGACTTCCACCAAAGAATAAAAGCTGAAGGAGAGCCCAAGGGTTCACTGGGTATCATGGTACAACTGAGCATCATGGTAGAGCTGCTCAGTGCAGGATTCAGAAGCAGGCTTGAGTAACTTCACCCTCACTTAGTTTCACCTGCTTGGCTTTTAGAAGATCTTCTTATCTCATTCCTTACTAAATCATCAGGAAATCTGAGGACTTAATAACCTCTGGAAAGAAGTCAGAGCAGAGATTTGACCCCCAACAAAAAAGAAGTTGCCAAAGAAAGGCTGGTCCAATCTCTAGCAAAGAACAAGACTGGTTTGTAGCCTCAGTTATGCTGAAACATTTTTTTCCAGAGAGCAGATGCTTTTCTTTAATTGAAAACCAACCAGAAATATCATCTGAGACAGATAAACATTGACCAACCACCTAAATATGTGAAAATGAAGCCCATTCCTAATTGAGAATCTGTTCCCATACTTAATTGAGAATCTGTTTAGGGCCAGGACAGGGGTGGGATAGAGACAAGGGAGGAAACATTTCAGAAGCAAAAGCTTTATCAGCAACATGCTGTAATGAGTCAAGCTACAACAAAATAATGTATGAATTCTAATTTTTTTCTTTTTAACTAAGAGCCATCTGGCCATCTTGGCAAGAGGAAAAGATGTACCATGAGTCTTTCTAAAGGAGTTGTTCCAATCTAAGTGCAACCCAC
Source organism: Indicator indicator (assembly GCF_027791375.1). Lineage (NCBI taxonomy): Eukaryota > Metazoa > Chordata > Aves > Piciformes > Indicatoridae > Indicator > Indicator indicator. The sequence continues at coordinate 7,608,607 of NC_072032.1, read as the reverse complement.
AAGGAACATTCAGGCACTGGGAAATGTTATGGATTTGCAAGGTCCCCACAATACCAGCACTGATTAACCATGGCATCAATAGGTCAGCTCAGGCAGAAGGTGGTTCGGTGGTGCTAGTGTAGGACAACATCATTGGTAGAAGCAGAAGTGCTTCTCCTCTCTTTCATGGCATTATAGCATTGTTTTGGTTGGAAAAGACCTCCAAGATCATCAACCCAACACCACCAGGGCCATTAAGCCATGTCTCATAGTGCCATGGCCACACATTTCTTGAACACCTCCAGGGATGGGGACTCCACCACCTCCTTGGACAGCCTCTTCCAATCCCTGACCACTCTTGCACCAAAGATATTTTTCCTAATCTCCAACCTAAACCTCCCCTGGCACAACTTGAGGCCATTTCCTCTCATTCTTTCACCTGACACTAGGGAGAAGAGACCACCCCCCACCTGGCTCCAGCCTCCTTTCAGGGAGTTGTAGAGAACAATGAGGTCTCCCCTCAGGCTTCTCTTCTCCAGATTAAATTATCCCAATGCTGAAGGAAGCATCACCCAACTATAATGAACCTGGAGGTGGAGTGAACTTCCTAATGGTAGGAGATTTGGGATGAACTGTCCCCAAACCTGCTGCTAGGAAAGTGATGGACACTGCAAAATCCTCCATGACAGGCTGGCTGGGGGAGGATTCTCCTGTGGAAAAGTTGCATTTAAATAGCAGTGAGCACTTAGCCTGACAAAAGGCAGGAAATTCAAAGCAAAGGGCAACACACTGCCTTTAACTTCCATTTTTATGCCTTTTATCCCTTTCCTTCCCCCAGTGCAAATCAAGGACAGGAGGTCAAACTGATCTCCTTGGGAACTCCCTGCTCTTCACTGGTGTCCCACCAGAAGTGTCTGGTGGCCAAGACTAAGTAACCTTCCCTGGGACTTGGAAGCTTAGGCACGATTTTCTGCCTCACACTGCAGAAGACCTCTGTGGCCACCCTTGTCCTGGGGGCAGCAGTGCTGCTTAGCAGTGTGAGTGCAACTCCCTTGCCCCTGTGGAAAAAAGTTAGTGAGACAGAGGTTCTGGGAGACAGGATGAAATGGAAGATGCTTTGCAAACAGATAATGTCCCCTTTGATGTGAGAAGAGTGAGGGAAGGCAGAACCTTTTTCAGATAACCCATGGAAAAAGCAGTCCAGAGCATGAAAGCTGAGCTTCAGCAGAGCCTGGAAGAAAGAGGGACCTCTTGCTAAAAGATAAACGCTTCAGAACCCCAGAGCTGAGTTTTCTGGGCAGCAGAAAGCTTCTCTACTGGCATTTTTTTTTTTAAATTTAACGCGAGGTCTTTTTTACATCTGATGAAACTATTTTAAAACAATGCTAAAAAGAAAAGAAAAAAAAAAAAAGAAAAAAAACCCCACAGCAAAACCAGGCTGGATTCAGGGAATGGCAGGGCTCTGCCTGGAGTCCCAAGGGTTGGGAAGAAGTTCAAACTTAAGGTCAAAATGTTACTACCTCTAATTCCTTTTTATTAGCTGTGTCTTTTGGGGGGGAGGGGGGAAATACCTTTTAAGTATCACTACATCATGGGCCAGATGAAAGCTCTCTGTTGATCTGTCTCTGTGGTTTCTAAGGGAGCACAGAGCTGGGCCATGACAAAAGGCTCTCCTGCTCATCTCATCAGAGCAGTTGGGATGCTTTTGCCCTCAGCTCCTTGTCCTTGGCAGCACAGCCCTGACCCCAGGGAGCTGAAGGGAAGGGACAGTGTGAGCAATCTATAGTTTGCTAGCACTCCACAGCTTGCTCCTGTGCAAAGGCAGCTGCAGACCACCTTCCCTGATGGACCAGGAGGAAACCGAACCTTACTGGCAGGTTTGCTAGGTGCAGAACCAGCAGCAGATGCACTGACTGAAGTCTGGGATCTAAGGCTGGCCCTTAGAGTCCTCTGTGGGCAGACTTCAAAACCAGTTTGAGATGAGCCATTGCTGAAATCATAGATTCATAGAATGGTTTGGGTTGAATGGGACCTTAAAGATCATCCAGTTCCAACCCTGTGCCCTAGGCAGGGACACCTTCCACTAGACCAGGCTGCTCAAGGTATCATCCAGCCTGGCCTTGAACACCTCTAGGGAGGGGGCATCCATGACCTCCCTGGGCAACGTGTTTCAGTGTCTCACTACACTCACTGGAAAGAATTCCTTCCTAATCTCCAGTCTAAATCTTCACTCTTCCAGCTGCAATCCACTCCCTCTCATCCTATCACTACAAGCCCTAGGGATCTTGAGTGGGTTGGGCTTTACTTTTGTCTTTTTTCTTAACTACCAGGGGAAAAAAAAGTGCTCATCAAATCTCTCTGCCACTCTTCATTAGCAAAGGGGGAAAGCACTGCAAGAAATAATTAGCAGAGGCAAGATTCTTTTAGAAAGAGACCCAGCCAGCCACCCTGGGTGATCCAAGCACATCTGATCCTTCAGGGGCATTCAAAGTCAGCTCCCAAAGCAGAGGAACTCCACATCCAAATGCTACTGCCCTCCTTATATTGCACTATAAAACCAGGGGCGTGGAAAAGGCTAGAGATTTTACACTTGGTGTCAGTGGTTTATAGTCATTAGGCTAATTATGTTGGTGTTTTTACCACCTTTATTCTACTAATTGGCCTAAAAGCCAAACAGGGACATCATTACTTTACACAAACAAGCAATTATTGGGCTATAAACACACCCCGGTTTGTGTTCCCTGGGTGAGGAGGGAGCTCCTAAAGCTCTCTCTGTGGTGTCTGCCACAATAAGAGGCATTGCAGATGCACTTGACTCCAGCTCTGCTTACAAAGAGGCCTCAAAGCTGCTGATCCCCGGGAGAAACAGGACGTTTGTTACCTCCCTGCAAAGAGATTAAGGGCAATGGCTTAGCTCCAGGTCCAGCCCATGCCTTGCTCTCAGTGCCAGGGGAGCCTGGCTTCGTTTGGGGTGAAGATTCCTTGCAGATTTGCTTTCCTAGAAAGGGACAACTCGGTGAAGGCAGCCAGAAGGATTTCTTTATGAGACATCCATGAGAAATGGTTTCTTTCCAAGAAACTGGGTCTCCTTGCAGGCTACTGGGTGAAATGTTAGCTACAACTTTCCAAGGTTTGTCATTGCCTGGAGCCCTGCAAAATGCATCTGCTTTGTCCCAAAGGGCAGCACCATTCCAGGTTGCACTCCCTGGCAGTTCCTCACCAGCTATTGAATCATAGAATGGCTGAGTTAGAAGGGACCTTAGAGAACATTGCACTCCTAGCTTGGCTGTTTCTGATTTATTGAATTTAATGTAATGATTAATGAATTTAATCTGTTTCAGATGCACTGGAGCTTCCAAAAAACCAGTGACTGCACTTCATTCCTCTTTGCATTCCTGGGAAGGCCACATCTGCTGGCTACAGTGGTTTGCTCTAAGGCTTCACAGAATCGTAGCATCACAAAATCATTAAGGTTGGAAAAGACCTCTCCAGCCATGGACTCCATGGAGTCCAACCATCAACCCAACACCACCATGCCCACTGAGCCATGTCCTGAAGTGCCATGTCCACATGTTTTTTGACACTTTCATGAATGGGGACTCCACCACCTCCTTGGACACCCGGTTCCAATGCCAGACCACTCTTGCAGCAAAGCAATTGTTCCTAATATCCAACCTAAACCTCCCCTGGTCCAGTTTGAGGTCATCTCCTCTTGTTGATGCTAGGGAGAACTAACCCCCACCTCACTCATGCATGTGTTTGAAATGAGACTTTCTGGAGAGCTAACATTTGTTTGGGCTTAGAAGAGCTGGGTTATGTGTCACCTGGCAGCAGGACTGTCAGGGCTCAGAGACCTGGGATCTTCATCACCCAAAGCAAAGCTTCCTGGTGTGTAACTCCTCACACCTAATTCCAGTGACCATGTGTGCAAGGGGTGCGTCAGAGAGGTATGAAAAAGCCCAGTGTGAAACCCCTCTCAGTATTACCACACTGGCAATAGCAGTAGTGTTATGGCCTAATATTTTATTTTACCACCATGGACATAGCTCCTCTTCAGATCATGGAATCATAGAACCATAGAATGGTTTGGGTTGGAAAGGCCCTTTAAGATCATCCAGTCCAACCATTCTCTAACTCTACCAAGGCTGCTGCTAAACCATGGCCTTTAGCACCACATCTCTGCCTCTTTCCAACACCTCCAAGGATGGGGATTCAACCACCTCCCTGGGCAGCCTGTTCTAAAGTTGAATTTCTCTTGGAGTAGACCAAAATTTGCCCATTCATTGTCTTAAAGAGGCCACGGTGCTTCTCTGTAAGCACTGGGCTATCAGGCCAAGATCAGGGCAGTTTGGAAGGGGGAGGTTTATCTCTGGCAGAGCAGGGAATGGCCTCACACCTTCTGAAAGTCCCTCCCCAGGTGTGTGATAGTTCCCAATTCTGAAATTAAATGGAAATGCAACATTTTTATGACCCATGAAATAAGAGATGTGATTCCTGGGAGGGAGATCAGCTTTGTCATGGCAGTTGAAACAACCCTGGGTGATATGAGTCGTGGCTCTGAACCGCCCACCCCCCCCTGTTTTGCCTAAATAAAGTGCTCAGGGCTGAGACCTTTTTACTTTGCTGAAGGGCTTTGAAATCCTTCTGTCCTTACCATGCCACTGTGTTTTTTAAGCCCTTTCCCTGAAGACTTCATGGAGGACTCTCACTTCAAAACTGATGACATAAAATGGTCCATTGGAATTAAATTAGACATGAAGTGGAAGGCAGATGCTTAGTGATTCCCAAACGTTTTCTGCAGCACCACTCCAGCTGCTGCATCTACTGAATTCATCAGATCTTTAGCTCTACACTTTCTTAAACACACCAGGTTTTATTTTGCTTATGTTCCATAGATCCATTTAAACTGGGCTGTAATGGTTATTTCTGAGCTGTCCCTCAAATGTTTTTGAGGAACTTCTGTAATATCCGACTGAACCGGCTCCTCACCTTGGGTAATACGAAACTGCAGCTTCAGTGAGAAACACAATCTGAGCAATTTCTTCTTTAAGCAGCCCCCAGAAGCTCTGCATTTCCAGCTCTAAAGGGAATTTGCATCTGTTTCACCAGGAAAGGTTGATAGGACCCAAGCTTGATACGAGCCAATCAGCCAGGGACTGTCAGTTATCTCAGTGCCTGCATATCAGGAGCAGGATAACATTGTGTGGACACCAGCTGCTGCAGAAAGGACATCTTTTCTGAGTCAACCTGGCCTCAGATTTATACAAACTGTCCCTGATAACATCTTCCCAGGACCCTCTGAAAATATGCAGAGATTTCTACCCAGGCTGGCTTGCTTCTGCAGAATAAAAAAACCACATCCAAACACCCTCTCTCCTTGGGAAAGCCAGGCTGGGCTTTGCCATGCCCACCCCAGGAATCACTGCACAAACCTTTTGAGCCATGAAGGTAGAACAATGAAGACGTCAAGCAGCTTCTTGGGAGCGGAGCTGCTGTGTCTTGTCATGCTTGGACATGAACGGGGACAAAAATGTCTTTATTACCCCCAATGGTAACCTTGAAGTGCAGCGGCTGCCTGATCCTAGAACTTTCCCATTAGGAGAGGGCACCCGCAATCCTAACGAGGCACAATAAGTAGATTAGGAGGCTCCTTTTGTTTTGCTAAACAGCAGCTTTGGTTGCCCGGATTGTCACAAAGGTGTGCGGGGCCCTGGTGCGTGGGGGCCGCTGTGACTGATACGGAGATTTGTTGGGTCAGGCTTGGGGAGAAGAATTGAAGAAGACAACACCAACGGGCAGTAGGAACCATGGGTGTCGGGGGGGAGGGTGGTGGGGCTGCCTAAATTAGACTCACCAGTATAGAAGCTCTGCCCATTGTATCAGGGCTATAAAGCTGTCAGAGAGGAGCCTGTTTGAATGTTCCCTCATTCCTGCCCGGGCTCTTCCTCTCCTCTCTAAGCCCCAGGCTCTTTTGTTTGCATGAGAAACCACTGGCATCTTACATTTATCAGGACTTTTAAAGCCTCTCTGCTATGAAAAATAACTTTGTCTCGAAAAATCCAGGGGATTTGGTTGCTGCTGCTGCTGTTGTTGTTGTTGGGTTTCCTTTAATTGCATGCAAAGCAGTTCGTGAATGGGTGGGCTCCTCTGAGAAGTTATTTTTACAGAGATTAGCGGTCACTTGAAATGCAAAGGAGAGCACAGCTTTTGACCAGCCTGCAATCTTTCAACCTTGCATATTCATTTCGATGCCTATAGGAGGAGACAGCTCCAGGGGAAAAAAAAGAAAAAAAAAAAAAGTTTGCAGGGATGGATTCCTGCCTCTGTGAAAGGGCTGGATCTGGTGAGGAGATAAGAGGGGAAAGCAAGTGGGATCACCAGCTCCAAAATGGGCTTTTTAGCAATGCTAGAATCCTAGAATGGGTTGGGTTGGAAGGGACCTTCGAGGTCAGCTAGTTCCAAACCCCCACCATGGCCAGGGACACCTTCCACTAGCCCAACTTGCTCAAGGCCTCATGCAGCCTGGTCTTGAACACCTCCGGGGTGGGACATCCACAGCCTCCCTGGGCAACCTGTTCCAGTGTCTCACCACCCACACTGGAAAGAATTTCTTCCTAATCTCCAGCCGAAATCTGCCCTCTTCCAGTTTTGCCCGCCACACCCCATCCTATCACTCCAAGCCCTTGTACAAATTCCCCCTCCAGCCCCCTTCAGGTACTGCAAGGCTGCTCTAAGGTCTTCCTGAAGCCTTTTCTCCAATATCCCTACAACCATTGTTGTGCTGGCTGGATGTGGAGAAGGAATTAGGAATGGTCAAACCAACCTGCAGGCTGAGATGCAGTGTGCAAAGCTGCCTTCTGCTTTTCTGTTGGTTTTAATTAGGCTGCCCAGCCTTTGAGAGTTGGGGTTGTTGAAGCTGTGAGTCAAATGAGGACCCTGTAGCATGGCTGTGGATGTGAAAGGAGAAAGACTGCACAGCCAGGCAGGAAGTTTCATCACAGCTCACTCAGATGTTAGTTGACTGCTTGTCATCACTCTGATTGAATTGGAGATATATGGAGTAGTCTCTCTTACTCTGCTTTGGCCTCTCCATGTGAATCTGGCATCAGATAGAAAATCTAAGTCTTGGGCAAACCAGTAAAAGCAGCCGAGGGTTTGGACTTCTGGGAAGCTCTGCTTTGTGTTGCAAATGTACTCCTGGTGCACCTTCAAGTGGACAGGGTTATCCTGGTCTCTGAACCTACCTATCCATAAGACATCTCTGCATATCCTCATTTCACCAGCAGCATACCTGAGTGTCTGGACACAAGGCATGCGTGGATTTTCTCCAACTAGAAGACCTCTCTCCAACAGAGGCAAGGGGATGATTAGGGGACTTGTGCACCTCCCCTATGAAGAGAGACTGAGAGACTTGTGGCTGTTTAGTCTTGAGAAGACTGAGAGGGGATCTGATCAATGTCTATCAATATTTGAGGGGTGGGTGTCAAGTGGAGGGGGCCCGGCTCTTTTGGATGGTGTGAAACAATAAGACAAGGAACAGTGGGTGCAAGCTTAAACGTAGCAGATTTCACCTCAACGTGAGGAGAAAATTCTTTACAGTGAGGGTGATGGAGCACTGGAACAGGCTGCCCAGAGAGGTTGTGGAGTCTCCTTCTCTGGAGACTTTCAAAACCCACTTGGATGCATTCCTGTGCAGACTACTCTGGGTGATCCTGCTCTGGCAGGGGGGTTGGACCTGATGATCTCTAGAGGACCCTTCCAACCTCTGATACACTGTGATACTGTTATGTATTCATGCATTTACTGTTTTGATGGATTTGGAATTATCTACTGGGGACTTTCCCTGCCAGTCCACGGTCTGGAACCACATTTGGCACGCTATTTTCCTGTGGATTCAGCATGAGTGATGGCACTTGTGCCACTGTACATGCTTCACAAACCACCCCTGAGAGCCCACCCTGCACCCCTTGGGGACAGCCACAGTTGTTGGGAAGTAGCTGGGGATGTTGCAGCACCAGCATCTTGCAATATACAAAATGCAGCCTTGGGCTGCCCAGTCACACCCTGGATTTCTCCATGGAGCATCTTGGGGTGTGCTTAGATAAAAGATACTGTTGCTTCAGAGCCAATTCTTGGCAATGGGCAGGCCATTGGAGAAAGGGCTGTCAGAAAACAAATCTGATCCTCTAGTACTGGCCAAGACATAAAAGCATTGTCCAAAATAAAGCAGAAAACATGCTAACCAGCAAAGGGCAACTATCACACAGTCACAGAACCATAGCATCATGGAGTCATTTTGCTGGGGGAAAAACTCATCCAGTCCAACCATTTTCTAACTCTACCAAGGCTGCTGCTAAACCATGGCCCTCAGCACCACATCTCTGCCTCTTTCCAACATCTCCAGGGATGGGGCTTCATCCACCTCCCTGGGTAGCCTGTTCCAATCTTTGAGAACCCTTTCAGGGAAGAAGTTTCTTCCCTGAACCTAAACCTGCCCTGGTACAACTTGAGGCTGTTTCCTTTCCTCAGATGTAGCAGCAACAGGAGGAGCTGAAAACATGAAAGTACTCCAGGCACTCTGACTGCAGCCCTTGGGAACCAGCCACTTAGCAGAGAAGCTGCTTTTGGGTTTTTTTTCTATTTCTTTTTTTTTTCCTTTTTCTTTTTCTTTTTCTTTTTCTTTTTCTTTTTCTTTTTCTTTTTCTTTT
>NC_072032.1:6529920-6684920 GCF_027791375.1 Indicator indicator | reverse complement strand
TAACTGAGGGGTTTCATCTATGTAAAGATCTTCTACTTGTAGAAGTTTTTCTGATATTGCACTATTTAGTCCAAGCAGAAACAACAGAAATATTCTTACTTCCAGATGATGATACTTAAGTTATGACTGCCTTCAAAGTTTTCTTTTTTCCTTCAAGAAAACAAGACTTCCACGCAGCACATATTTGAAAGAACAACACAGCTTCAAAGCTCACTGATGTCCTGGTCAGAACCATTCCACATTGCTTTTTCTTCCACTTGTGAACACGTTTTTCTGTGGTACACCCACTGGGCTCAGGACTGCTTTGCAGGACACTCAGTCTGGAACTCGGGAAGATTTAATGGATGATTGCTTCCATGCTCCCTGTGAGGTCCAGATGTAGCAGGATTGGCTTGGCTGTAGATCACTGAGATGCCTACAGCTTCCCATCCCTCTTCTTGGTTCTGGGGCTTCTATTGCAGTGTGTGCTCCTGGTAGAGAAGAAAGTTGCTGAGCTCATACCCAGTCTTTGTAGGTAAAGGAGCCCTCAGCTTCCTCTTGAAAAAGAGGGAATGAATCAGTGTTCTCAAAATATAGTCCAGGCACATAAAGGGACAACTTCTCTTGTTCTTCAGCTTCAGGTTGAGGAAGGGATGAAGAGCTCAGCCTGACTCTTTGTCAGTGCAGTGTCATAGGGAGTATTGATTTGCTCATGCTGGAGGAATAGCATCTCAAACCTCAAAGGTAGTATCTGTGCCACTTGGCATCATCCCTGAAACTGCACACTGCTGAAAATAGCTGCATCAGTTAGTGGAGAGGAGGCAGCTTTGTTGGCATTGTGGAGACTTTGCATCTGTTGCAGCCTGAGTTAGGTCTTAGTTATGTGAGAGACTTCTCATGTGAGACAGTGTGGCTGTGAAAAAAAATTGCTGTTAAAGCAGCAGATGGTGGATGTTTGTGTGAAAGGCAGCTCCTCAGGCTTTTACAGTTCTAAGCCTCAACACAAGGTGGCAGTGGATGTCATCACTGGTGGTTGCCACCTCTGGGAGCTCAACTGATTGAGGCATGGGATGGAAAAATGAGTTGAGGTCACATAGGCCAACACTGGTGCGGATTCCAGCTGTCCTAGAGTAGGAATGCTTTGAAAGTACTGAGATTGTTAATGGTGCTAGAAAACACATCTCATAGCATTGGTTTTCACTAGTAAATGGGGAATAAGGTTTGCTCCTAAGAAGGCTGTTCAGAGTGATACATGAGTATGATGTGCTTCTCTTTGTGTTGAAATCCTGGATAGAGACAGCAGAGAAATCCTTCTGCATGTGAGGAATCTATGCATGTACTTGTAATATCCTTCAAGGACACTCTCCTTATGCTCCATCATGGTCAATCAGTACAACTGACATGATGCCATGCACTACACAGAATGGAGAATGAGTCTCTGTGGATCTGCTGTTGTTGCACCTTGGTAAGAAACTTAGAGGCAAGTAACCTTTTTCTAATTCCACAGTAAAGTGAAGATAAGCATGGCCCAGTCTGGCAGCCAGGAGATTTCGAAGTACTCGCTCCAATTCTACCACTTCTGACCTTGGGCAAATGACTTAGTTGCTGTTACTCCATGCATTAAGTGTATTTGTTAAGGATTTGCTGAATTAGTACCATGTTTCTTAATGCCTAATCAAGTAACTGTGAAAACTTTGGGTGCTGTGCTATTGGAGGCCCAAATGTTCTACCCTGATATTGGTGTACCTCAGATGTGCTCAATTCAGATAAAATATGTTAAAATGTAACTTCAGGTAGTTGGAACCTCTATACATAACATCATGATTGAGTAAATTTGAGTTCTTCATGAGAGTAGGAAGGGGGAAAATTCTTCTTTTGAGCGGGCTACTTTGGTAGCTTGTGTAACTTGTCCCTCTACTGCTTCCTTACTCAACCTGTATGAAAGGTGAGTATCTGAGCTCTGGAGGTGACTGGTGGTAGATCTATTTTAAGCCTGGCTGCTGATACCAGTGCTGCTGAATTTGAGGGTTGGGGTGTTTTTCTAGGCTTTTCTTTAATGTAAGGGAGCATGGTTGCACAGAAGGCTTGTGTCTTGACTGGTGTTGGTCTTGGATGCTCTGAGATAGCCCTTACAGAGGGATGTCTCATCTCTGTCATTCACTGTTGCTGCTTTCTGAGGTAGTGTGACTAAAGGTTGAAAAGTCTTCAGCCTGTTTCTTTGGTGTGGCATCACTGATACTTAAACTGTGTAGCTGAGGTTCATTGTGCTGGCAGCACAGGGCTGACCACAACCTGAGAAGAATCATAGAATGGTTTGGATTGGAAAGGACCTTCAATATCATATAGTTCCATCCCTCCTGCCATGGGCAGGGACACCTTCTGCTAGACCAGCTTGCTCAAGGCTGCATCCACCCTGGCCTTGCACACCTCCAGGGAGGGAGCATCCACAACCTGCCTGAGCAACCTGTTCCAGTGTCTCACCACCCTCAGCTGTAAAGAATTTCTTTCTAATCTCCAGTTTAAATCTCCCCTCTTCCATCTTAAAGCCCTTGTCCTGTCACAACATGAAGAATCCATCCACTACAAGAAGATCCAAGTGTTGAAGATGAAATCACATGGTGACTGTTGAGCAAGTAGGCCTTGGGTGTGTGTGCTGCTGCTCAGAAAGGCTCTGCAGGCTGCTTTCAGTGTCACTGAAGGGTTAGCTCACCTCTGCTTTAGAATGGTTACTGGAGCCAGTGTTGACACTGCCAGTCACTTCACACATCTCCCAGTACAAACAAAGGTGTGCAACTTGTAATTGCAGAAGCTATTAAAAGGAGTAAAAACCCTCTGCTTGCTGTGTTGTAACCAGTGTCTGAGCAGAATGAGGCCTCTAGGACTTTTGTTGTCTTTGGCTTTTTCTCTGTGTTTAAACCTTCAGGAAATCTGAAGACAAAAACGTTTGGAGGGAAATTCTCTGAAGTCAGAGAAGTGTTGGTTTGGGATGTCTGCTTTCCTCTTCCTGTCCTTCAGAAAGAACTTCTTGAAAAGATGCCAGTTTTCAAAATTTTCAGTGCCCTCCTAGTGGCCAACAGCTTGTCTGTCCTTGCTTACCCCCTTGGTCATCAACTGAAAATGTTAAATCATCATAAAAATGCTGCTGCAGGCAGCTGGTAGAAGTGAACTGCTGTGCAAAGGAGGATGTTTTCTTCTTCTCTTTTGTTTTCTCTGCTGAACAAAGTAACAATACCAAACCTTTGGGCCTCATTTCTATTCTTCACAGGTCTGTGTATTTAGTTTCAGCTTTGCTGCTGCTTTTAGCTGTATATTTGGGCCTCTTCCAGCTCAGTGCTTAGAGATGTGCAACGCCAGCAATAGTTGCTGGCAGCCCAGAAGGCAGCTGTGTGCTGGGCTGCTTCAAAAGCAGTGAGAGCAGCAGGGCAGGGGGGGGATTGTGCCCCCTCTGCTCTGCTAAGACCCCAACTGAAGCACTGCATCCAATTGGGGTGCCTCCAGCATAAGAGGGACATGGAACTGCGGGGGGGAATCCAGAGGTGGCCATGAAGATGATCAGATGGCTTGAGAACCTTCTCTCTGGGAACAGGCTGAGAGATTTGGGGCTGTTCAGCTCCAAGAAAGACGTTAAGAGCAGCCTTCCACTACCTGAAGGGGGGCTACAAGAAATCTGGGGAAGGAGTTCTTACAAGGGCTTTAAGCTTTGGAAGGGTAGATTTAGACTAGAGAAGAAAGTCTTTATAGTGAGGGTGGTGAGATACTGGAACAGGTAGCCCAAGGAGGTCACGGATGCCCCCTCCCTGGAGGTGTTCACAGCCAGGTTGGAGTAAGTCTTGGGCAAGGTTATCTAGTGGAAGGTGTCCCTGCCTATGGCATTGGGGTTGGAACTAAATTATCTTTAAGGTCCCTTCCAACCTAAACCAATCTCTGTGTTTATGTGGAAGGGTCTCTGGAGCTACATGAACTGTTGAAAGACTTGCCAGGTATACCTTTGTTTTCCTGTAACGCTGCTCTTGGGTATTTACTGGTTTGCTTATAAAGATGCCAGGTAGAAATGGGATTTTTGAAGTGGGTAGTGCCCAACTTCTGTCTGTGTGGAAGACAAAAGAAAGTGGAAGAAGGTAACCTGGGCAACCTGATCTAGTGTGAGCTGTCCCTGCCCATGGCAGGGGGGTTAGAACTAGATGATCCTTGAGGTCCCTTCCAACCTTAACAATTCTATGATTCTATGAAGGTATGTATTGGCTGACTTCTCAGATGTGTTTTCCTCAGTTTTATTTTGGCTTTTGGGTTGTTGGTTTTGGTTTGTTTTTAAACCTTCTACTAGTTTGACTGTCTTGTTTTAGCATATCTTGAAGCATGCTTTCACACTTCAGTCACAGGGCCATGCCCGTTAATATTGCTGTTTTACCAGCTGTCAACTGATCAGAAAGATGTAATTTTATGTCTTTGGCAGCTCTGTAGGCAGAGCAGCCAGGAGGGTGGACTGTGGGTAGTCTGGATGCTTCTTTAACCTTAATTTTCTTTGTATTGTGTGTGTGTTGCAGAAGTACAGCAATCCACAGGTCTGCACAGATGCAGCACGTCAAGAGGGAACCACTGGACAGTTCTCTAAACCACCTAAAGTCAAACCTCCCTCAGTGATGAGTGCTTCTGAATCATACCAACACTTAACCTCCATTTTCTTCACCTCTGGAAGCTGAACAGAAAAGTGAAGCCAACAGCTCTTTGACAACACTGTAACACCCCTAAGCTGCCAATTTCATGTTTAACTAGCAAAGAAGGCATGAGCAGGTAATCTGTTTGCTGCAGATAATGCTGTTGTCCAGCTTGCCATCTATGAAGAGAGGAGGCAGGGGCAGATGAAATCTGTCAAGAACAAATGGAATAAATAAAAATGTACACCGATGTAATAAAAAAATCACTAGGTCACTTCTGTTGCATGAACTATCATGCATCCCACACAAAGTATGTCACTCAGCCAGCTTATACTAGTCTGCTTTTTCTGAAGGAAAGGTGCCTAGGCTTGTTCTCCCATTTGGGTTTCTCTTAAACAGGCTGTTGAATCAAATCAAGTTAGTGCAGTGGATTGTGGTGGTTTGGGGATTTTTTTGTATGCAAGCCACATGATGTTGTCTGAGGTTGTTTTGCTTGTGACTGAAATACAAGGTTTGAATCCAGGGAGTAGAATCTGGAGTGCAAAAGCTGGAATGCTCAAATCATCAGACCAGATGAGTGTGTTGCTGCCTGCTGTTGCTTCAACAGACTTCATGTTGCAAAGTACTCATCTGCATCAGCTCATGGAATAGTGGTTACATATTAACTGGAAATACATGATCAGCAAAACTCTCTTCTTCTGAAAGGGAGGAAAAAGCAGTACTCAAGTCATCTGAAATCAGATCTTTAACATGCTTACCTTGTCTCTTGCACTCTGCCTTCAAGACCTTGTATGAGTTTAACCATCTGTTGCTTGACCACTAAATGGATTCTACAGCATTGTTTAGGGCAGTTCAGTTTTCCAGTTTTTTTGGTTGGTTTGTGTACTGTTGAGGGTGAGTTAGAGTTAGCCAGTTTGTAAGAGAGATCTGTTGGGACAGTCTCAACAAGGGAAAGACAAATTTTAAGTAACATACCATCAGGCTCCTCAATTACCTGTATTGATTATACCAGGGTATGAGCTTTTTGCTCTGAGTTAATTCTTGAGGCTGGAAGCAGAATCATAGTTGTGTGGTCTGGCTGACTGTGAAAGAGGTGATTGCCAGAACTGTTTCTTGAAAGTGAGGGGGAAGAGAGAGTGCCTTAGTACATTACAGTCTAATGTAGCAACAATCCTGTTGCCTTTATCTGTTCATGCAAGGTCATCTCCTAGATTTCTTAATTGGATGCACTCTTATTTTCTCTAACAGTCTGCAGATGAAGTCTTTGTCTTCTAGTTAGCAAGCAAACCAACTTCTCCATTTGGAAAGAGTAATGAAATTGCAATCTGCTACCATTTATCTGACATGGGGCTTTGCTCTTATTCTTTTCTGTGCCATCACTCTACTGTAGAGCCTTTAAAAGGTAATGTCTCTTTCCTTCCTAGGCTCATAGTGCATGTCTGAAAAGTCCATTTAAACAATTAATGAATCTTTGCAGCAATGTATCTGTGGTGCATGTCACCTGTCCAAGCTATTTTGTGGTCTGCAGTGAAATGGTTGCAGTCATTCCTTCTCCCCAGCTGCCTCTGAGCCTGTATGTCCTTCACATTTGGTTGTACTTGGCCTGTCTCACCAGATGAGGAAGCTTTGAGGGCTGTCTTGCAGAAAATCCTATCCTTCCTGTATCATCTCTGAGTCAAGAGGCACGAAATTGTTTATTGACTGAGGTGGGGGGGGCGTTAATTAAAAAATAATAAATTCTGGGACTACCTGTGGTCTTCAAGTGTAAGTCTGGGAGGAGATTCATAGTGTTTATGAGGATGAACTGAGTGGGTAAGAAGACAAAAGGCTTGAGTCTGTTGTGTGATGTGCTGCTCCTTACTCATAGTGTAGGGCTTTTGTTTACACCTAGCAAACAACCCACCAGAGAATGCACATCTCAACTTCTCCTTGTTGTGTTTAGTTGCTTTGTAAAAGGGTACAAAAATATAATTGAGAGTGAAAGGGTAAATGTATGTGTGAAAATCAAGGGTAGTTTCAGATGTTCCTGAAATTCACTGCTGAGCTACATCTGGGGATGTAACAGTAGACAGATGTGGGAATGCAAGAATGAAGCAGATCACTGTGCTGATTGTGCAGTGAGAGAAATAATCATCTTGCCACGTCACAACTGTTCCTTCCAAAATATGTCTTCATTTCAGTTCATTCAAAGGCGACCAGTCATGATGGGTATGGTAACTGTTCTTCTGATACCCACTTTGAACACATCCTAATGACTGTGCAATTCAGCCTGGTCATAGCTGAGTTACTGGAGAGTGCTGGCATCTTCTCATATGGTCTGAACTTCAAGTCTCTTGCTTTTGTCAGTGTTAGCCAGTATAGCCTGACTGTCTTTCTCTTTCTCTGTGCAGATGCCTTTTTTGGACACTAATCTGCACTTGTGCAGTAGGAGTGTCATCTTTGCATGCCCTGGAACTTCTCAGGCGCGGGAGTCAAGGGCTTGAATGGATTAGGTTGTAGCAATGCCTCAAACTAGGACATGATCATGTGTGATGCATTCAAGTAGACTAAGCATGACAGAGAAGACTTAACATGTTGAAGCCATTAGCCACACAAACCTATGTCTGTCCTTGGGTTGGAATCCTCTTGATGTGGTGTCCTGCATGAGCTGTTGCCAGTTCCCTTGTCTCATACCAGCAGTATGCCAGCATGAATGTGGTATGATGTTGTGAAAAAAGCATCTGTTAAAGGCAGCTGGAACCCAAATACTATTTGGGGATCACAATTCCCAGGCTGGTTGCCTGATTTCTTTTTCAAAAGCAAACAAACCAACCCCAAACACACTTAGATATTTGAAGTAAAATCTTATCTCTGCTTTGCATATGGTTTTGATGCCAACTGATGCTTCATGTAGCTGTTGGCAACTTGAGCAATCTTGAATGTTGCTGTAACACAGAATCAACCAAACAAAAGGAGCCCAATGAGGAAACCGCACAGCGGGTTGAGAAATTGTGGAAGTGACAGTGTTTTGAAATGAGTGAGACGGGAAAAATGATAAACACAAAGCCTAGTTCTCCTTGGGTATAGCCTGGAATGTGTTGTATGTGTTGGACTGCAGGAGTTAGTGCAGCATGAGTATGAAAGCAATCATCTTGGGATTGAGTATGAAAACAGGCAACTTCCGGGTGGCAAGGGATGTCATTCAGAAAGATCTTCACAGGCTTGGGAAGTGGGCCAGTGCCACCTCTACGAAGTTCAACAAGCCAAAGGGCAAGGTCCTGCATCTGAGTCAGGCCAATCTCAGGCATGAATCCAGGTGGGGTTGAGAGTAGCTCTGAAGAGAGAGACTTGGGGGTGTTGGTTGCTGAGAAGCTCCCCAGGAGCCAGCAGTGCCCTCCTGCAGCTCAGAAGGCAGCTGTGTGCTGGGCTGCAGTAAGGGAGTGCGGCCAGCAGGGCAAGAGGGGATTCTGCCCCTTTGCTCTGCTGAGACCCCACCTTGAATAATGCACCCAGCTCTGGTGACCCCAGCATAAGAAGGACACAGAGCTGATGGAGTGAGTCCAGAAGAGGGCCACAAAGATGATTCAAGTGCTGGAGCACCTCTGTTATGAGGACAGGCTGAGGGAGCTGGGCTTGTTCAGCCTGGAGAAGAGAAGAATCCAGGGGAACCTTAGAGCTGCCTTCCAATAGCTAAAGGGATTCTACATCAGGGCTGGATAGGGACTTTTCCTGAGTGTCTAGAGACAAGACAAGGGGGAATGGTTCGAAGCTGAGGGAGAGCAGGGTTAGACTGGAGCTTAGGAAGCTCTTCAGTACGAGGGTGGTGAGACACTGAAATAGACTGCCCAGGGAGGTTGTGGCTGCCTCCTCCTTAGGGATGTTGAAGGCCAGGTTGGATGAGGCCTTGAGCAGCTGAGTCTAGTTGAGAGGTGTTCCTCCCATGGCAGGGAGGTTGGAGTAGATGATCTTTGAGGTCCCTTCCAACCTAAGCCATTCTATGTTACGTCTTCCGTGTGTAACTGTTGATGTCCTGTTTTAATGTAAACTGACAAACTGATGCTGATCTGAAAGGTGACATTGTTTTAGATGTGTGAGGCTTAAACATTTTTAACCGTTGCAGAGAGCTGCAGTTCTGAAAAGCCTTTAAGCTCTTCCTTCCTCTTTATTTGTTATTTTGTTGTTGTTTTTTTTTTTTTTAGTTGCAGTGACTTTTTTGGAAGCCTAAACTTCATAAGATCTGGGATTTCAAGGCCATGCTTCAGTCTTTGTATCTTGTATGATAACCAAAATTAGGTAGCTGTAGGTAAATAAAAGGGAAAACAGCTACTTTTATGTACTTCAAGAAGGAAAAAAGGCAGGTTGGGATGGGATTTTTTTTTTCTTCATCTTCAGCAATTCCTTTCTGTGTTTTGATTTGTAAAGCATGTAAAAGAAGATTGTTGTCAGTCTTTAGTGCAAGCTTTTGTTGTTTTTGCTTGGAAATGTCTTTCTTTTGGTGACGGGCTCTGATCTCATCTATTGCCTTTCTTAGATAGCTTTCAACTTTACCTGCTGACAGCATTTCTGGTTTGTTACCCACACAATTCAGTAGCTCATCAGGGCCCTGAGACGTGCTCTTTTCTTAGGAGAATTATTAACAGATGTCTGAACTGTGGTAAAGATGTCTCCAAGCTGACACTGATGTACAACCAGAATAGATGAGGCAAGCAAGACATGAGGCAGCTACAACTTCACTCCATTTTACAAAAGATGCATTGGTACAGAGGTGAAGCAGCTCTGCCCCAGCTATGGTGCAAGTTTGAAACAGTCGGAGACTGAACCTGGTTCTCCATAGGCCTGAATCTGAATTCCAAGCCTGTCTTACGTCCTGAGGATTTATACCAGCACTATCACTGGATATAAACACAGCACTGTGAAGCACTAGCCTCTTGCTTCCTGGTGATTTTTGCACTAAGTGTTGCCTCCCTCACACCAGCTCCCGGACAATCTCATTGATCCTTCTTGCTCCTACAGACCTTGTGGCTGAGGTTCCCTGGAAATACCTGAGAACAATTGGGTTGTGTAAATGGCCATGTTCTCCTGAGGCTTTTTGACAGCAGAACTTCAGAATTAATGCTATGGGGTGTAGTTTCAGTTGAACTCTTATCTCATGCATGCCTGAAATGCCACCATCACACCACAGTGTTTCTTATCATGTGTGGACAGCTGCATGGCTGAAACAGAGAGAGTGCCCTGTGCTGCAGTCAGACCATGCTGTGAGCAAGCTTGGTGGCATCAGAATGGAGTAAAACTCCTTGTTGTTCTCTAAATGGCTTTGGATGAGAGAAAGAAGAGGGGCCTGCTGATTCTTAGGTCATTTCATCCTGATACAGGAAGGACATGTCCTGTGCTGGAGGAGGCACTGGCTGGGATGGAGAGGAGCTGTACATTTTGTGCTCTGTTGTAATCTCTCTTAGTAGATTGTCATAAACAAGGAAGCACGTGCCTCATAGCTGTGGCCAGATTGCAGTCCAGACCAGACTTGGTGCTCAGCCTTCTGTGGGACAGTTTCACCTTTTGTTCCTGGCTGTCTTACCATCTCAGGGTATTGCATTCATCTGGTTGCTGTTTTCCATCACACATGACCATGTTTCCCTGTTGGAATAGGAACTGTGAAGTGACCCTAAAACCAAGTAGCTTTGTACTTCTGAGAAATGTCTTAGTCGTTATTAAATATTGCCTTCATACCCCTGAAGAGTGCTTGGTCTTCATAGTGTGAACAGGTGCATGGGGGGAATTTCTCTCTGAAAGGGGTCATGCAGGAGTTTAGCTGTAAGTACCAAGTGAGATGATGGGAACATTACTTACTGATTAATCTAGGTTACATGCTGAGATCAGTATTGCATGGATCTGCTACCCAGTGCAGTATCAGCAGCCCATGTGTGAGGAAGTCCATCAGCTGGCTTACATGTTTAATGCTCAAGAAACTCCTGTAGTATGGTATGAGTGTGATTGTCTTGTGTAGAATGGCAATGATTTCTACTCACTAGAAATTAATTTCCAGGAAAGCAGGTGACTGCCTTTGTTCACCTTACATTTGCTAACAGAAAGAAACTAAGAGCTTTTGCCAGTGGCAGCCAGTTTCACATTGAGTGAGGATCTTTGCTTTGTAGCAGATGTCCTCATTTGCATGGGAGTGAGCTACTTTCTAGTGATCAGCTCAGGAAAGCTTCATTAATTCAGCTGCTAGATCTGCCAGTTCCCACCAAGAAGTGCAGAGAGAGTTGAAATCATCTAATGCTGTCCAAATGGTGGGGAAAACAACCAGGTACATACAAAGGGCTTGGCCAAGTGTGTTTAAGCATCTTCATAAGAATGGTTTGGATTGGAAGGGACCTTTAAGATCATCTAGTTTCAACTCCCCTGCCACAGGCAGTGACACCTACTAGACCAGCTTGCTCAAGGCCCCATCTAGCCTGGCTTTAAACACTGCCAGGCTTGGAAGGGGTCTTAGCCCAGTTGGGTAACTTTTTATTCCAATAGAATGAAAAGCTACCTTTTAAGGCTTTTTATTGAGGATTCACTATGGAATTTGAAACTTTGTTCAAAACAAACCAAAAAAACCTTCCATGTCTTATTCTTCAGGTGAGCAAACAGTCTTCTGGATGTGTGTGGTGCCTCTAGAGCACTTAAGAGTTTCCCTAATCTCTGCAGAAGATTAAAACATAGTAGTTGCTGTGCTTCAGCCAAAGTGGACTTGCCAGGATTGCAAAAGCTGTAACTTCTTTCTTTTTTTGTGGTGATGAGACCCAAAAATTAAACTCCAAGTTCTTTTTCAGGGTAATGTTCACTTAGGTGTAATTTGGTTTGCCTGTTGTCTGCATAACTGCAGAAGTTCAATGATACTGAAAACCTGGATTTCAAAATAGTAGATCTGAATTTCACCTGCTGGAGGCACAAAAATAATTTGTGTATCCTGCCCTTTGGGAATGTGAAGATTATGTCCTGCTTTGCCTCTAGGAAGAGCTGCTGAAATATTTTTACTTCCTTTTCTAGTGGCATTCTGACAATCCCTTGTTGGAGAAGCTGCCCAACAAGGGAAATGCTCTGGCCATAGCAGTGTGGCCAGTGCAGAAGTTTGTGCTTGGTGGCCAGGGGAGCTTCCTTCATATGTTTAGTCATCTTCTCCTGCTGTTTTCCATTGCCAACACTAGATGCTTTTTTGTTTGTTTGTTTTCATGGTTAGAAATCAGCATCAGGAATGTCTACAATTTTATCCAAACTTGTGAACTATTTCTAGTTCTTTGTCCCTGTTACTCCATGTGTGGTCTCTCAGTGGACGTACCTCAAAGGACAAGTTAGTTCTTTCAGCTAAACATGGCAGCTACACTCTGTAGGGGAAGGAAAAAACAGTGATCAATTTTCAGGTAACAAAGCTGCAAATGCAGTTTGCTGCTGTTGCTGACAGAATAAATGGGACAACCAAAGGGGCATCTGAAAGTGCTGCTGTAAATTCTGTTTGCTTCCTTAAAGCAATTAGCCAGGGGTGCTGGTAGCCAGGAGCAGATGAGAGAAAACCAATGACAAACAGAGATTAATTGTATGAGTTTGGCTGGGATTTTAGTATCACTTCTCACTGTGTTAATTAAGAAAACTAATGTGTAGTGCAGAGCAGTGAATACTAGTGGAGTGCTTCAGAGAAGACTGGTGGTGCAGTGTCTTTCCCCTGCTGCCAGTGGTGTCAGGAGACATGAGGCAGCAGCTGGGGATAGTGTGCCCAGTGATGAACTGGCCACCCATAATCAGCAGACAGGCATTTTACAGGGGGTTGGCCTTCCTTTCAAGCTTTGGACTTAATTCTGTATGACTCACTCTGATTTAACACTTCAAGGAGACAGGCTGTGGCCATGACTGTTGTGAGATGCCACCTCCCTGCCTGCTGTGCTTGTATGCCAGCCCAGTTACAGGCACCAAGTGTGGGCTGTGATTTTTCACAGCGATGGTGGTTTCCAGTGATCCCTGAAATCTGGCAGGGTGGTGAAGTCTAGCACACAACCTGGGCATCCTTTTAGAAGCTTTCTGGCACCTTCCCTGTGCTGTCTCAAGGGCTGTTGCCCAGCTATTTGCTCCTTTCTCAAAGGCTGCTATACTACCTGGATCATTGAGTTGATAGTTCTGTTTTGTTGGGCAGGAGGATTGATGACTACTGCACTTCAATACTGCAGGGCTGGAATTTCAGTTCTGAAGGCTGCACATGCCAGTATTGCCAGGCTTCAGGAGTTGACAGCTTCCTTAGAGGCTGAACCCAGGAAAGCTGCAGGACAGGAATGCAGGACAGGATAATTCAGGTTGGAAGGGGCTTAGGAAAGTCCCCAGTCCAATTCCTCCCCCAAACCGGGTCAGCTTTGAGATAGTTCAGGCTACCCAGTTCCTTGTCTGGTTTGGCCTTGAATAACTTTTAGGATATAGAGTGCAATCTCTGGACATCTTCTCATTGATTTATTAGTTGTAGTAAATTGGCATTTTATTTATTGTTGTTGTTTACTTACTTTCTAGTCTTTAGGCTCATCTTTCTGTCTGAATTGGTAAAACCTATCTCCTGGCTTTGAAGCAAGTCCTGGGGAAAGGGTGTGGACTAATCCATGAATTTCAAGAATTTGAGAGTACAAGAACATTGCTGTTCCCAATTCTCTATTTTCTCTGAGTGCTTCCTCCCTTATTTTCAAATCCCCACCTTTTCTGCTGCTTTCTCCTTACATGGTTCCCCACCCACAGCTCTGATAGTTGTAGAGGAGAAGGGTCTCTTCCATGTATCTTGGTCTGCTTCTTGTTGTGCCTTTAGACATTTCAAAGCATTTGATGCTTCTTCTAGTGAAGTAGGTTTACCTTAACTCCTGAGGAACTGAAGGATGGAGTGATGAGATGAGAACAGGATCCAGAGCTAGGTGCTGCAGCAAGTTGGAGATTGGTCTCATCTCCTGGGCAACCAGCAAAAGAACAAGAGGACACAGTCTCAGGCTGTGCAAGGGGAAGTTAAGGCTTGATCTTATGAAAAAGTTCTTCACAGACAGATTGCCTATTGGAATGGGTTGCCCAGGGAGGTGGTGGTGTCAGTGTCCCTGGAGGTGTTTAAGAAGACTGGATGAGGCACTCAGTGCCATGGTTTGGTTGATTAGATAGGGTTGGGTGGTCGGTTGGACTTGGTGATCTGCAGGTCTCTTCCAACCTGGGTGATTCTGTGAAGTTCTTCATGACCGTTTCTCTTCATATATTGGCGATGTGGAATGTTGGATGGTGAGGCACCTGGGTTACATCAGCTTTGAGGCAGAGATCATGTTCTTGCAGCAGGTTGTTCCCCACTGTGACAGTAATGGCAGTGGTGGTGAGTTTATGGTGAAGCAGCACATTAAGCCTGGCGTATGGTGTGATAAACGTTTAATGTTGTCTCAAGCTGGTCCTGTTGATGAGGAGCCTTGTTTCATTTTGGCTGCATCATGGTTGTCTCAGGCCTTTCCCTTTTTAACCTACTCACTCTGGGTAAGCTTCATGAAG
This sequence comes from Indicator indicator, assembly GCF_027791375.1. Lineage (NCBI taxonomy): Eukaryota > Metazoa > Chordata > Aves > Piciformes > Indicatoridae > Indicator > Indicator indicator. The sequence goes on along the minus strand of NC_072032.1, from coordinate 6,670,776 downwards.
GAAATAATAAATAAATGGGCTTTCCCTTGCTAAAATTAGCTGTTGACCTTAGACTACCATTAGCTACATCTACAAAAAGCCCCCGCTGATTTTCCTGGTGGGCTCGAGGAAGCCTCTGGGTGGCTTTTTGGTGAGTTGGTGTTTGGAGGAGGAGTGGCAGGGATGGTATGAATGTTGTGTTTTGCTGTTTGAGGGGACTGAGGATTGCTTGAATGAGCGAACTTCCTGATTCAGAGGTAAAGAATGAATGGTCTGTCCTCGTAGTTTCAATTTTATTCTGAAAGGTACTTTAGCAGCTCACTGGAGTCTGCAGGTCCACGCAAGTGCTGCCTAGACAACGGTTTCCACTGCTTGAGAAAGTCCATCTGACGCACCAGTGGGAAGTGGACACTTTCAGTTCATTAAAGGGAGCCTCTATGAATGTATGTGCACAGTTTAGGAGTTTCAGCCTCCAAGAAGGGGCTGAAAAAGGCTTGAACTATAAAGACTTGCATTGTCTGAAGGCAGAGACTGTTGCAGCTCAGCTCCCTCCTGCTACGTTTGTAGTTGCTGCTTGATACCTGCAGCAGCCTTGCTTTGTAATAATTAAAACTGTTGGTGATAATAATGAATATGGAACAGGCAAAAGAGTAGTTCAGTGAAGGGACTTTTAGAGAACTGATCTACTGGTTTACTCATTTTCCTAGTATTTGTCTGGTTTGTTCTCCTGGCAGAGCTAATAGACCTGTCTGTGTTTGCAGACTAGCACCTTCAAACTGGTCATTCCTGTGATCCAAGCAGCTCTAGAAGAGCCACCTGTAGGACCACCCCCCTGTTTTGTTCTAATGGTTGCTTTGATGTTGCATAAAAATAATGCCACTTGATAGTGCAGCAGGATGCTGATGACAAGTGACAAATGACAAGTTTCATACTACATTAGCAACTGCATCCTGCAGACCAGGCTTAGGAGGAGCTCAGATACTCTTGGAGAAGTTACAAGCATGAACAGCAGGATGGGGTGTGTTCCATATGGAAGTTCTTACTGCCTTTTCTATCCCAATGAGTTTGGTGTTCTGCTGAATGAAGGACATGCTTGCTTTAAGGACCTGGGGGCTTTTTAATATTAGAGTATTACCAGATTAAATGTTCAGCCACCAAGCTTCTGATGCCCATCTCCTAGGGGGAGGCAGTGATGTTAATAACTTTCCTGGTCTACAAAGCTGCACAGGTTTTAGCCCCATTGTGTTCTCACCTGAAATATTAGTACCTGAAAACAGAACTCTACTGTAGCACCTGCCAGTATAGTGTATGTGGAGAAGAACTGGTAGGGATATTTAAATTGTCGTTTCTCATGTTCATTGTTGTGGTCTATCACCTGTCTGTAAATATTGCAGCCAAAAAGGGCATTTTTAACTTTGGCACAACTGTGCTTAAGATAGGCTGAGGTGACACTTCTACCCCCATTTTTCTTTAGATGGCAAGAGAGTTGATGGTGATCCTGGTGAATCAAGGCTCATTCAGACTGGAAGTGATCTTTGGAGGTTATCTAGTCCAGCCTCCTGCTGTCTTTTGTGCTGTTTGATTTGCTGAAGTGGCCACTGACCTTCAAGGAGCTCCAAGAGCAGCTTTTCCCAGCCAAGGAGGTGGAGACGTTTTATACCTTGTTGGTTTTTTGTGCCTTTTGTCTGTGGACCAGCATTTTTCTTGCTGCTGAGATAGTTCTTGTTGCCTTCTGCACCCCTTCCATGTTTCAGCTCCTGCCCTCCTGCATGCTCAGGCACTGTCTCCATATTCCTCCTGAGCAGTCTGTCCTCACTTCTACCTCCTGTACACTTCCTTTTAGTGCCTGAGGTCAGTCAGGAGTTCCCCCTCGGGCAGAGCTGGCCCTCTGCCAGCTTTGCTTGACTTCCTGCACTTCAGAACAGGCTGTTCTGCTTTGAGTGGTTGTTCTTGGAGATCAACCAGCCATCCTAGGCCCCACAGCCTCAGCCTCTGTTGGGATCCTACCTACTAGATCCCTGAGCAACTCTGGATATACTGTTCCAAAGTCCAGGGTTATTTTCCTGCTACCTGACAGCTTCACTTCTTTCAGGATCTTTCTGTCAGGATGGTTGCAGTTGATGAGTAGTAGATTTAGCAGGGTGCCTCTCCTTGTTAACTTGTCTTTCAGGTTTTCCAAAGGTCTTCCAGGATTGCTCTGCTGGTTTGCTTGCACCCTTCCTTTTTTGCTCTCCCAGCAGATACTGGGGTGGTGAAAACCCTCAGGGAGAAATGGGGCTTGCAATCAAAAGCCTTCTCCAATCTGATTAGAGTTGATTTTGTCTCTTTTCTCCTAATTTTGGTGGGCTGTAGCAGGCACCCATCACACTAATGTGCTTGTTGGCCTCCTCCCTCATCCTGACCCATAAGCTTTTGACCAGTCTGTCACCTATTGCTTCAGAGCTCTGCACATTCAGGTCTCATCTTTGCAGCCTCAAGGTCTGGTTTTTGGGGGTTCTCTTTTGGCGGTTTGTTGGGGTTTTTTTTGTTTGGTTTTTTTTTTGTGTGTGTGTGTGTTTTTGTTTGTTTGTTGTTTTGTTTTTTGTTTTCCTTCCATCCATGTCATGTAAACTATCCCAACACATCTCTGCGCCTAGAGATACCTTAGCTTTGTGTCTCCTCATGGGCTCCTTCTGTTTGGCAGCACTTGTGTTCAGGCCCCCGTGATACACCTTGAGCGTTGGAGTATGAGTCTTGGGAAAAGACCAGGGGCACTGGCCACAATTTGTTGCTTAGTTTTCCTTTTCCATGAAACTGGCTCTGGTGTCACAGTGTTAATCTCTTTGGAGCTTTTCCACTTGCATAAGACATCAGGAATGTTGTTCCTGGGTGCTGCTGTATTCTGGGAAAAGCCCTTTGGTAACCCGTTTCAGGACCAAGATCCAGACATTTCTAGTTTGCCTCTTTCATACAGAGCTTCTGTGGGATAGGGTGGGGTTGTGTACCTGTAGAATGGTACTGGTCTACCTCTTATGGACTGGTCACTCTTGAAGCCAGTTTGCAAACATGTCAAGTTCCAGATGGTTTACTTAAATGCAGTCTTTCACATACTCAACACACGCACACATGTGTTCAGTCTCTCTTACAGCTTCTGCTCAGCCTCCTTCAGGCAGGCTTTGCTTTTCTTCAGGATTTTTTCTGTATGGTGGATTCTGACTATCCCAAAGTGGATTTGAGAATTAGTTCCTAATGAGGAGGAGGGGAGGACAACTTTTCCTTCCTCTCTCCAGTGTGAGGGAGAAGAATCAGCTGGTGTTGGTTCCAAACTTCCTCTTCTTCTCAGAAGGTGGAAGATTGCAGTTCCCTCCTCCCATATCCTCATCTCCACTCAAATGTGTGCAACTTTTGATGATTAGAAGTTAATTTTTTTCTTTCATGTCCAGGGTTCTTCAGGTGAATTCCACTGAGACCATGATAGCTTCTAAACTGTGCCCTGACTGTCTGAAGAGGAACTGTCCTAGAATAATTGTAAGGAGCTCAGTGCACACTTCCCCTGAGCACTTCTGCATAGCTGTGGAGTTAGGATGTGCTCAGTGGCTGCTCAATCTTAGTAACTTCGTTGGCCTTTCTCTTTGAGGGTTTTCTGCTGTACATAGTCTGAGAGACTCTTTAAAAAGAGAAAGCAACCACCCATTGTGGTGGTGTGTGTCCATCATCCGCCCATCCTCCATGCACTGTCAAATGGATTTTTGTGATGCCGGTTAAAACTCAAGGACATGTCCATGTTCTGTAACATATTTTGAGCTCTCTGTTTCCATAGCTCAGGGGTTGTCTATTTAGCCACACCTATGCTGTGCTGTTCTCTGCACTATGCCCTGAGCTGCTCAGTTTTGTGCTCTCCTGGAGTCTTGCAAGGCTTCATTGTGGTGAAAGCATTGCAGCGAAGTAAACTGGAGACTAATGGCAGCTGTCAGACCTCCTTCTCCCCCCCCATAGCTTTATTGTTTCACTTAGAATTGAAGGTTTATTTAAAGGCAAACTTTACCTTGCTACTGTAGTACAGTTGCAAATAGAAACTGAAAAAGCCCTTCAATTAAAATACAAAAGGGGAGTATATTTGGGACTGCACTCAAATAGGATCTGGCACTTGATGGAAAGACTTTAATGCTCAAAACAGATGTTTAAGGAATGTGTTAATTATGTTGGAAAATGCTCTGAACTTCATTTCTTACAGGAGACAGATCTGTCACCTGCTACAGAAGACTTTCTCACTTAATATTAAAATATTTATGTGAGTTTTACTCAATATTTTGAAAAATGATGGTATGGTGAAGAGCTTTCTCCTGTCTTCTTGCAAAGCACTGTTTTGCCTTGGTCAGATGAAGGTCTTTCAACTAGCTGATCTCTCTCTACTTTGAAGTGTTTGATTCTGCTCTAGTTCTTGGCAGAGCAATCATAATTTGGAGCTTGTTAGGTGTCTGTGTTTTCCAGCAGTGTAATGTAAAGCTGGAGTTCAGCCTAATGAATGCAGCCTTCTGTGTTTTTTTCCTTGCAAGAAAAGGAGTTTCAGCCATAAGGCACATCGGAGGGGAAGTGCAGCTTATGGTCCTTTAAGAGCCATTAATCTGATAGAAATGCTTTTCTTCTTCTAGCTCATCTCTTTTTGAAGTGTTGCCCAGTTTTAACTGTCAAATCCAAATGAAGCAGAGAAGCCATAGCCCTGTGGTATTTCTGCAAGCTGTGTGTTTCTCAAGGACAGCTTTTGAGCCAGAGGAGATGCAGAGCACCTCTGCTGCAGACAGCGCTGAGGCTAACCTCTGCTCTTGCCCTTGAGGCTTTCCAAACCCTTGTGGTGAGGGCTAGCACTGCTAACAATGCACAAATGATATCCCACTGACAATTTCCACATGTCTTTTGTCTTCCCTGCTTTGCACAAGACCTACTTAGAATATCAGTGTGCCTCAACCACAGTCTGGTTGTGGTGGCCTAACCTTGCAGCAGCTGTAGCCAGCCTGGTAATTCCAGACCACCGTTCATGCATAGCTTGCTCATCCCACCAGGGGCATTCCCATGCATGGCTCCAGTGCTGACCAGGGCTGTCTGACTTTGTTCCTGTCTAGAAGGATTTTCATCTTTGGTTGCAGCCCCAGTTCCATGAAGCTACTGATGAAATTCCATTTGACCTGGGAATTGTAGTAGGCTTTGGCATTGCCGGTCGTTCTTCATACCCTTGTTCATTCAGTGTGTGTTCAGCTCTGGTTTCATGCTCAGCTCTTTTCTCTAGCCCTTTCTGCTCCATTCTTGTCTCCTTTATAGATGTCAGAGGCAGAGAAGCAGCACCTTCTGCAGTCTTCAGAGGGGTTATTCTGTGGTTTCCTGGAGAGCCTAAGCTTACGTCTAGCTTACTTCTCAAGTTTTTTTCCTCTCTTTTGAAACTCATGCTGAAAGGCCCAGCCTCACAGGAAACCATCTTTAACCAAACTGCAACAGAACTGTCACATATACCCCCTCCCCAAAACCGTCTGAAAGATCACATAGGTGGCACAGTTTCACAGCCCTAAGAATTTCACTGCTTTGCAGTAGGAATGCACACACTGAGTAGGAAATCCCAAGACCTTCCACTGCCTCAAAGGCCCAGTGCTTCTGAGGTGCTTATCAATTCCTCTTAGGTGTCTGGGTGGGTTTTTTGCTGGGTGAGGGGAGCAGGGACATTTCTTCTACCTTAATCACAGTGAACTTAAAACCAGCAGGTTCTACATGTGCTGAAGAGGCTGAACACCAAGGTCATGTTGGATTTTGACTAGCATGGATGAAAATTCAGATGCTAGAATTCCGTGAAGTTGCTGTATGTTGCCTACCATCATGATCCTTTTCTGTCCTGTGTCTGATGGCTTCTTCATTTTACTAAGATGTAAGCTCACCTAGCACAACTACAGACCAGGCAATTCCTTCACTTACATTAGCAATGCTTTGTTTGGGGAGTGTGCTCTTATCCACAGTCCTCTTCTCTGTTCACCTTTATGTCCCCCAGGTCTTTATGGCTGGGTGAGGTTTTTCTGCTGAAAGACAATGCTGACTGTCAGAGATTATCTTGACCTGCTGTCTCTGATTGTAGATAATGTGTTATATTGGCTAGTAATGTGCTGAGCACCAACAAGAGATCCCTGAAAATACCCTTCTCAATAGTGGGGAGAGTTTATATTTCTTAAATAGTTTGGGTTGGAAGGGACCTTCAACATCATCTGGTTCCAGCCTCCTTGCTTATAGATGGGGACATCTCTTACCAGAGCAGCTTGCTCAAGGTCCCATCCAACCTGCCTTTGAATACTGCCAGGCTTGGAGCCTCCACAGCTTCTCTGGGCAACCTTTTCCAGTGCCTCCCCATTCTCATGGGGAGGAATTTGATTTTACTCTAGTTTTCAATACATCTCTTTTTCTTTAAAAGCAAAGTCTCTCTATCTGTGCTGTTGAGTGGTAACTCTGTGGGCTCACAAGAAACACAAGTCTGTTCTCCCTATGTTTCCCAACTTGTGTTCACTTTTCAGGCTGTTTAAGGATGGTAGTTGCTCATTAGCTCCATTTCATGATACAAGGAATCACTTGAACAAAACCCAAAAAAGGTACCCTAGGGTTAGCATTAAGTCAGAGCTGGAACTTGGAGTTTGTGTTGAAAATCTCAACCCTGTCTTGTGCAGGAGTTAACAAGCACCTGAAGGTGTTCTTGTTTTCTCTCACATGCAGGATCCTTTGCACAGAAATTCTTACATCCTCACAGAACAATAACATCACTTTTGCTGATAAAACAACAAGGCCTTTTAGATAACCTAAGAAGTAGTAGGTTTGTGTGACACTCCAGCTCACCCCTTGGGAGGTTCTTTTCCTGTACCATTCCTGTTGTTTCATTTGTTCTTCTAAGAATTCTCCCCTTTATCTGAGTTTTCCAGCCTTCCTCACTGGAATAATTCCACCTCTCCTTTAATCTCAAGATTTGTAACAAGGCCAAATTCTGTTTCTAGTGTCCGCTGACCACAGAAAAAATTACTTTCTCTACCCTTTTAGTATTTATTTCCTATAGTAAATAATCTTTTCTTTATAACCTGTTTAAGTCTGGTCACTATGCTATGATTTTTGTAGCATGATGCATACGTTTTAATTCCATTAAGGGTTGTTGGGGTTTTTGTCTCTCCTTCAGTGCCTTTCCTGCATTTGTCCACACTTTCCTTAAATCAGAACCTTTTTCCTCTCTTTCCAGGAGATGGGAAAGAAGCTGCCTGGCTATGGCATGGCTGCCTTTCCTGCAGACACTCTGCTGGTGCTTGTGGCAGGCAGATCTCAGGTGGGGTTGTTATTCAGTTTGCCTTCACAGAGCAGTAAGGAGCACTAATAAGCTGTTAGCCCACAGGCAGACCTTGCCCACCTGGAGGACCCCTCTCAGCCCTCACCACTGCTCTGAGGCAGGTTTGAAGATGGACCTTACCTACATGCAGTGACTACAGCCTTCCCCCTCCCTTACATCACTGTAGCTGCAGGTGGGACCTCACCCACATATTGTTCCTGCTTTGTGGTCTCCATGGCAGTTATCAGTCAGCATCTTCCACAAGCTCCAAAGTCTTATTCAGCCTTTTGTTGGCAAGGGAAAGGACCAAAACCATCTGGATTTAGTGCTTAAGGAGCAAAGAAGCCTAAGGGCTATGATGTGTGTAAGCAGGGAGAACACTTTGTCTTTCCTATTTTTCTCTCCCTTATTCTTCCCCTTAAGTTTTCACAGGGTTGATGGTTGCTACTGTATCTATCTCTGTCTTGGACTGGTGGAGTGAAAAAGGAAAGTATAGCAGTGAGGAATATCCTGGGGCAGGAGAAAGAAGAGATTTGCATGGAGGAAGGGTGATTTAATGCAGGGAATGTAGTAGCTGTGGTCTGTTGTCCATTTTGGTTTCGTTGCTGTCCTGTGTCTCTACAATCTTCACACCTCTGTGTCTGGGGCCCAGAAAGATAATCTTGAGGATTTCAGAAGGATTATCTGAAGGTTGTTCTTCATTTGTAGTTCATTCATCTGCTGTACATGGTTTTGCACTTTTGGACAAGCAGTCCCCTGGTTATGGAGAGGGGAAAAGCAGCACCTGGAACCTCTTCAGGAAGGGTGACACAAGCTCCATCCCTGTGTGATAGGGCAGACAGGCCACATGACTGCCAGATAACGTCTGGTGCACAGCAGCTCTGACCACAGGTACAGAATTCAGTGGCTGGATGGGAAGACGGGGGGAAAACCCAGAAGAATTTAAAAATGTCCTTTAAAAAAAAAAAAAAAGGCAGCTCTTAGCCCTCTGGCTGCACCAAAATAATCTGCACAACGTAACAGCTGAAGTACCGAGCCATGAAAGAGGCCACAGTGCCAGATGAAAGATGGTTTTTGACGTGAGGTACCAGTGATGAAAACTGCCAGAGGACGTCACAGTCAATGACTTACAGATGGGATTTCCACATTGCTTCTGGGTCCTCTTGGTTATGCAGAGTGACGCCAGCCCCCTGGGCTTGCTTGAACACCGATGGTTTTGTAACAGCCTTTACTATGCAGGGGTTTTGTTCTGAACATCAGCAGTACTGTCTCAGGAGTGGATATTTGAGTGTCATTTCCATGTTGTTGTCCAGAAAATATGAAAACCCCTCTCTTGTTCCTGTGTGGGGAGAGGACAAGGCTTGGTTAGCTCAGTGAATGAATGAATGAAACTGTGCCCCTGCAACATCGTGCTGCTGGGTGTGTTTAGAGCTTTGGAGTGCTTCCAGTGGTGGGCTTTATGTTTCAGGAATGACAAGCTGTGTGTGACTCTGTTTGCACTGCCCGGTAAAGCTGCTGTGATTTTTCTTTTGATTGCTCTGAGCAGGCAGGAGCAGAGCTGCTCAGCAGCAGGTAGCAGGGTAACAACACAGAGCTGACGTTGCTGCAGGAGCATCGTGTGGCTGGCAGTTGGCTTTAAATCTGAACTCGTCAAGGCTTTCCTGTTTTACTCTGTGGATGTGCTTTAAGTTGTTTAAATGAACAAAAGTAAGTTTCCTCAGCCCTAATTTCAGAATTTCAGTTCCTGCTGTGTTATTGGTGGTTTCACCAGGTCAATACTGAGATGGGTCACTGGAGGTAATTCTTCTAGGAGGATTTTTTTCACCTCTTTATTACAGGCATAAAATAACTCCCACTTCAACATCAAGGCATCTCACTGCAGTGACTAATGGGAATCTAATGTTGCTGTTCCATTCCTGGGATGGTTTGCAAACCCCTTGGTCAAGTCGAAGTTATACTGGATGTGGTGAGTGTTCTCTGTTGCAGCAAGTTTTTGTTTAAAAACACAGTGTTCTAGGAATTCTGTAGCTGTGGCAGAAAATGCTTCTGGGTGTCAGCACAGCTTTTCCTGAGAACTGCCTGTGCACATGCCCTGCTCAGGGCCCCTTGCAAAATTCTGTTTCAATAAATTAGAGTGAAGTGTTTTTTGCTTTCCCAGGCAGCTCTGCTGTCCTCTAGCTCTAGTTTTAAGACGTGAGGTCCTCTGCTTCCTGTGCTGCATTGTGGTGAAATCAGGGAATTTCAGTGAGGCAGAGAAGGAAGTGAACGTTCTGTCCTCCTGCGTGCTCACGGTCAAAAGCACCCAGGGGGGAGCATGCTCAAAGAACTGCGGGAAGTGGCTCTCTCTCTTGAGCAAATAGATGCAAAATCCCTGGATTTTCAAAAGTCAAAATCTCCAGCAGTGGAGTTTTGTGACCCTCACGCAGCCAGGGTGCCTGCCTGCCTGTAGGTGAAGGGTGGCTGTGAACTGAATGCCATCTTGCCCAGCTAGCAGGTGGTTAACCAAAGGGAATTTCACTTTGCTGCAGGGATGGGAAACCACAGTGCCATGTGTCTTCCTCCAGGCTATTCAGTGGGCATTCGGAGACAAAAATCGTGGGGGTGGGGGATGTGGGCAAGAGACTAAAAATTTCATGTTGAGGTTTCTCCTAGTCTGTTCAGAGGTTCTGTGACAGGTCTGTTGAGTGGGTGGAGAAGGATGTGTATGCCACAAATATGTTTAAGAGCTCTCCTGCCTTTTGTTAGCAGTATCAAGATGTGTAATCAGATTGTAGTCAAGTGTACCTGTTGTAAAGAGCACTCATCCCAAGGGCCTTCACCAAGTGATGCTTTTATAGTAAGGCTGTTAAAATGGATTCCTCAAAGAGCTCCTTTTGAAAAGCAGAGAGGGGAGTTTGGAGTCAGGGAGGGTTTGGACACTTTGCTTTGTGCTGATGTTACCAGGGACTACTTGATGAGTGACAAACACAAAGCAAAATGTTGTTTCTTTTGCTGAACAGACTAGCTGCAAATAAAGAAAGTCTACTTGGTGATATATCAGATTTTGGGGTGTTTGGGGTTTTTAAAATAAATAATTTTTAAAATAAATAACTGGAGGGATTTTAAAGGAAGGAGGCAAGATAGAATCAGAATTGTTTTGGTTGCAAAAGACCTCAAAGATCATTGAGTCCAGCCATCAGCCCAAGACCATCACTGTCACCAAACCGCATCCCAGAGTGCCATGTCCACACATTTCTTGAATGCCTCTGACCACTCTTTCAGCAAAGAAATTCTTTTAATATCCCACTTAAACTTCCCTTGGCACAATTTCAGGCCTCTTGTTCTGTCACCTGATACTAGGGAGAAGAGACCAAACCACACCTCACCGCCAACTCCTGTCAGGGAGTTGTGGAGAGCAATGGGGTCTCCCCTCAGCCTTCTCTTCTCCAGGGTGAACACCCCCAGTTCCCTCAGCTGCTCCTCACCAGCCCTGTTCTCCAGACACTTCACCCTTCATTGCCCTTCTCTGGATGTGCTCCAGCATCTCAATGTCCTTCTTGAAGTAAGGGCTCCAAACTGAAGCCAATGTTCAAGGTGAGGCTTCAGCAGTGCCAGAAACCAACCATCTCTCCTTGCTGTACAGCATAGGGACAGGTGTCCATTCAGTTGGATTGCTGCTTGGATTGACCCTTTTTGGTGTGTTTTACAGAAGTAAATTCAGTATGGTGAGATCTGGATTATGCTATGCCAAACACAATAATTTCAGTCTGTCCTTCAGGTAGTTGCTGTAGTGGTGTGTGCACCAGCAGATCATTTACAGTCATCAAAATGGATTATATTATCTAATATGATTTCTCATCTCTCCTATGTCAGCTTTCCAGGTGCTCACAGACAGCTAGAATGAGCAGAACTTAAATCAACTCTACAACCACCAGACCAGGATGGATTTTCTGTAGGAATCCCCCAGAACTAAGAAGAGGTACTGAGCTTTGTTCTCTTTCTCTGTGTGCCAAATACAAGACTGTGAAGATTGCACTCCTTGATCAAGAGTCTTGGACCAGCTCCTGACAGAGGCCAGTGATGAATCACAGAGCAATAATTCTGTATTTGCTCTCTTACTAATCTGCTGTCCCCGAGGATTCCCTGGTGGCTTTTGTCAGCTGGTGATTTAGGGACTTCCTAAGCCTGATGCTGCATCCACACTTGTGCTTAGAAGACAACAGCCCTTTCTTCCTTCAGTTCTTCTGATCAGTTTGGAAAACATTTATCCTTTGGCTATCCCATGGCAGTGAATTTCCAAAGCTGATTACGCTTTTTTTTTCTTTATTTACTCTATACGATACCATTTTGGTCTGATTCTTTTCCCACTTGATAATGAATCCTTGCATTTTGAAACCCAGCAATTACTATTTCTCTTTTCATCCCCTCCTTCACTCATGATTTTGTAAACCTCAGACATTTCTCAGCATTTCTTCCACATCAACCCCTCCACTCATCAAAATCTTGTCCATAAATGTAGTGCCTGTCTGTGCTCTCCTTTCCTTGCAGCAATGCTAGGTGCTCCTTTAGCAGCACCAAACTGGATGAGTTGGGGTTACTGGGAAGTTTTGAAGCTGGCCCATATTCTGCTGCAGACCTGCCTGTGTCCCACTGCATGCTGACCAGTGTCACCCACACTGGTGGTGAAACCCCATTGCTGCTTTACTGGAGATGGCAGCAGCCTTCTGCTTTGTGCCTTGCCCACCCATCACAGGCACTGAGCAAGCCTTGGCAGTGGAGGCCTCTTGGAGTTACACCTGGGGGTGAAGTCACTCCAGCCTCAGCTGTGTTTTAAGGCAATTGTAGGAGCCTGCATCCCTGCAAGTCTCAGCTGCTGAGATCAGGACTGCCCTGCTGCTGCTGTGAGGCTGAGATCTGGATAGAGAGCCTGAGAAACTGGAACAAGCCATTAAAAATCCAGGAACTGTATTCACTGGGATTAGGACTTTTTGTTAGATGGGGGGTGGCACGGGGAATGTGCTTGTGGGTTGTTTTTTTCTTTTCCCCTCTCGTAATATCTGATTGTTTTGCATTAGTCACCAGTGCTGATAAAAACCCAGCCCAGATTAAATACATTGAGGCGACTCCGTTACCGCTGTGTCAAGGAACAGGAAGGTGTAAACTGACAGACACAATTGTGGAGTCTGACCCCACATGTACAATAGGTGCTCATGTGTCAGTCACCCTGAGGTGGAGGTGGTGGTGGTTAGGGAAGGGCTTGTGCAACATCTTAAAAAAAAAAGGAACAAAAGGTGAAGCTTGGAAGGGTGGATAAGGGAAGAGGTGGCAGAGGAAGAGCTGGCAAAGGGGATTCAGCTTCTTGTAAATGGGCAGCTTTGTGAAAACATGTCTTGGATCTGCATAGCTGAAGGGTTTTGGAGGGTCTTGCCTCTTATATTTTCCCTGATTTCAACTAGTGCAATGGGGAAGCAAAATTTTTGTCTGTTCGGTGTCCTCAGATTGGAGGAAGCCAGCAAATGGTGCAGCTCCCAGACATCCGCTTTGCAGAACATGGAACAAAGTCACTTCCAAATTGCAGGTTTTGAGGAATGGATGAAAACAGGGTGAGGTGTTTGAAAGAATTGCAAGTACCAGCCCTGGAGATATTTGGGAGGTTTTGAAAAGCTGATTCTGTTTGTGGAGAAAGCTAACTTAGCAGAACCAAAACTTTTATTGAAACTTAACCTCAGCTGTTTCCTCTTGCAGGTGAGATACAGAAGGAGAGCCCCTGTGAACCAGAAGGCCAGGGTGAAGTGAGCTTATCTGCACATCAGGAGAGTCAGGCTCAGGTCTACCTCCAGACATTCTGTCTGACCTCTTGGCAGCATTGGTATGTGCAGTGGAAAAACTTCATCAGGGCAGAATGGAAGAGACATCTCTGAACAGTGTGTCTCTTGAAGCACAGCCCCTGCAAGAGGAAGGTTCCTGCCCTACTGTTAGCATATATGGCTAAGAAACTCCCTAAGACAAATGCTGGTGTTAGAAAGCAGGAATTCCTTTGAATTGAGCACCAGACACACAGAGTGGTCGTTCCACCCAAGTGTGTGTTGCACAAGCATTGTACAGAGCATATCTGTCACCATTCTATGCATATTCACTAATTTTCCAAGAACTAATTAACTTTTTCATACCTTTTCCTGGAACTCATTAATACATGCAGCCAACACCATGCACATGTTCCTTAGGTTGTTTGGCATGAATCTGATACCTCATCAGCCCCAGGCCAGCCCTGACCAGTTTGCAGTTTGCTTCCCCTTGTCTTCCTGTCCTTACATTCTTGGTAGCACAGGCTCCATTTTATCTTGTCAAGCTCAGCAGTCCTTATCCGTTCAGCCTAGCAAGCATCCCTAGAAGCACCCTTAATTATCTGTTTCTTTAGCAATTGTTTGTGCTTTCCCACATGGTGTCACTACCACCAGGTGCAGGTGCACCCATGTGCACCATTTAATTACACATTTATTACATATACACTACTCTGCTACATCCACACCTGGGTTTTGGAGCTCCTCTGCAGGCAGTGATGTGAGTGGCCATGGGAGCTGCTGCATGGGGTTGGTTCCCTCCAGGTTGTTCCGCACATGTCTGAAAAAAGCAGGATGGCAGAAGCTGGCTCCTACTTCATGTGGTCCTCAGGGTCAAGGGAAGAGCTGTGGGGGGAGGAAAATATTGTTTCATCTCTGGGAGTGTCTATGTTGGGCCTAGCAATGCTCCCAGAGAGCAGGGAATGGCTGGAAGCTGTCAGAGAGCTGTAGCAGACTCCACAGGCTGCAAATTCTCCTTGTAGGATGGGAGAGCAGAGCAGAGTGGCAGAAAAAGTGCTAAACTTTCTGTAGGGACCAAATGGAATTTGCTGTTCTGGAAAGACTAGAAGGCAGACTGCATGGTTTCCTTCCCTTCTGCAAGGATGTAGCTGGACCTCCCTCAGTCTTCTGCTCTATTGTCGTATTTCATAATCTGTTGTTAAAATCCTGTGGTCTTCTATCAGATTTTTTCCCCTGTTTTTCGCACTGCACAGCTCTGAAAGTACAGTGCAGTGCTTCAGCTGCTCCTGATGAACACCGCATGGAGCAGAGGGATTTCTTCACATCCAGCTGCACCTCTCCTGTTTATCTTCTTCCCTTTGTCTCTTACTTGCAGCAGCCTGTGACTCAATCCAGCCTCTGAACCTTTTTGAGGAATTACCCTGCTAGTGATTCCTCATCACAGTTTTGCAATTCATTGTCCTAAACTGTGTCACCTTGCTGAAGGGCCAGCATGTGCCAAACCACCTACCCAATCTGCCAAAGCCTTTCTGATTCTTTTCACCATTGCACTGGCACTTTCTTTGCGTTTGGGATCTGCGTGTGTGTTTGATGCCTTTTCTCTGTCCTATCCCCCAAGTAGTAATGAAAAGATCTGATTGTTAAGTCCAAGACCAGGAGCCTTGCTGATATATTCTCCCAGATTTGATTTTTGCTCCCCTTGAGATAATGTTTTTCAGAGTTTGCTTGTCATGTAAACATGGCACTGAAGCTCTCAGTATCTCTCACAGTATCTCCTGCTTGTCTTCTGTCCACAAGAGCTGTTATTCTGAGAAAGGAGGACACAAACAGTCTGACCATAGGTAGTAGCCAGCATGGATTTGTCAAGAATAAATTATCTCCTTGCTATCAAGTAGGTATTTAAAATCATCTGCTTCTTCCTTTGGGAGGGGGAATGAAGTTTGTTTTAATTTTAAAGGTGTTTGTCCTTTCTGGGCTTCCCAAATGGGATTGAGTATCTTTGGGAATTTAAAAAAAAAAAATTAAACTGGGTTGCTGTGTCCAGTTCTCAGCTTCCCAGCACAAAAGAGATATGGACATACTGGAGAGAGTCCAGAAAAGGGCCAGAGGGATGGTTTAGGCCCTGGAGCACCTCTCAGACAAGGAGAGGTGAGAGCTGGGGCTGTTTAACCGAGTTAAGGCAAGGCTCAGGGTGGTCCTCCCACTGTGTCTTCCAAATACCTGATGTGGAGGCAGTGCAGAGGACTGATCCAGATTTTCTCAGTGGTGCCCAGTGACAGGACAAGAGGCAATGGGCACATCTTGAAATACATGAAATTCCATTTAATCAAACATTCCTACCGTGAGGGTGACTGAACCCAAGAGCAGGTTGCATAGAGAGGTTGTGGACTGTTTGTACTTGGAGGTGGTCCAAACTTGACTGGCCAAAGCTCCGGGCTCTAGCTGACCCTGCTTTGAGCAGGCCTGATGGGTGGACTAGATGATCTTCAAACCTTCCTCTTCCTGAGCTCAACTATTCCATGAATTCTGCAAAGTTGCCATTGATTGTGGCAGTCATAATTTTGATTTAGATGAAGGAACCATGCCTAGACCTTCTGTCTTCATTCAGAAGTTCCAGTAAATTTCTTTCAGTGTTTCCTTTAGGTACTGGCCCCATGCCCATGTCCTTCCCTGTGAAGTTTAATTCCTAGGAGTACAGAATTTTCCATTACTGATTTAATGGATGCTTAAGAGCTCTTCTGTTTATTTCCTAAAAATCCCTTCCTTCAAGGTCAGCCTTGGCCTCCAAATCACAAAGCCTTTCTAGCCTTTGTGTTTATGTTGCCTTCTTTCCTATTTGTCCCCTTGCATGCAGAGAGCTGCCGTGGAAATCCCAAACTCCAGACACACAAACACAAGCTGATGCTTTTCTGAACCTGCAGTCCACAGCTCTTGCTGTGGAAGAGGTTCTGCCTTTCCAAAGGTGAAGGATCAAGTGCTGCTTACGCTGGGCTCTGAGTTTACCAGCTTCTTGTGTAGATCAGACTCATCTTGACTCATCAGCAATTGCATCAGTGATTAATCACACCAGTATCAGCAACTGTGTAGGTACAGGTTATGCTGGGTTAGAGCACTGGGGACCTGAGTGGCTGCTGCAGGTTGTGTTGCTACTACAAGTGCCCCTGAACCCGTTGATTGCTGAGCTTTCACTCTTCAGAGCATGCCTGAAGGTGTAAACGATGGGTTTGATGCATTGAGTAGGGTGGGGTTTGAACTACAAACTCTTCATGGAACAGCTGCTGGGAAGGCAAAGGGACAAGGTGACTGTAGGGAAGGGTAAAAGGTAGCACTTGCCATTTTCTCCAGCCTATGAGAGTGGCTTTTGCTGCTCAAGCATTTCTCAGCCTTGCTACTGCCCAGGGTGTGCAGCAACTGCTGTGAGTGCACCCAGGAGAGGACAGGGGGGCAGGAGGGAGAGTGTTCTCAGACACTTTTGCAACACTGCAGAGCTGGAGTTCCTCAGCTGTGCTAAGAGGAAGTGCTTATTCAGTTTTGGTGCCATTTCAGGAAGGATAAAGCTCCAGTAAACTTTCCCTGAGAGAGTCACCTGGAAGCCACAGAGGTAAGAAGTAGTATTTGCCCACTGCCTGACAGAGGTGGTGTCACCAGGAGGAAACTCAGGACAAGGTGAGCACAAACTCATGAGCTGAGGAGAAAGGCAAGACCAGCGGAGTCCCCACTGTGTGGGAGTCACACTGGTCAGCACACACTATTTTTTTTCTCACTAGGGGTTATTCTTAGGAGTTGAGGTCTTTGACATTATGTAGGAGGGAGAGCAGTGCCATGCGACTGCTGTGTGTAGGTGCAACAAAACCAAGTCTCAAAGCAGTGCACAGAATGAAGCTGTGGCCCGTTCTTTGGGTGGTGGTGATGAAGTGGCTGCACTCATCAATTCTTTCCACTGCACAGCTCCCAAGAAGCTGTCACTGTGCAGAGAGTTTAGGGGATTCCACATCTGGTTATCGAAGGATGGATCTTGTGTGGGAGGGGAAAACCTGCCTGCACCCCATGCTGGCTCCTAGCCTTGGCCACAGAGATTCATTTAAAAAAGACGACTGTCGTGCACATAACTGTCTCTAAAGCACTCTGCTCAAGCCCACCAGGGTCTCTTTCTGACAAACTCCACCTTACTCCCCTTTCCAACCCCCCTCTGCTCAGTGCCAAGCGCTGCAGAGCAGCCCCTTTTGCTGGGATGTGAATTCCTGGTTTGCACAAATCTTTTTTTGGGTTGTCAGAAACCTCCCAACACACCACTGGGCACAAGCTGTGTCCTCTGTGTTTTGGAATATCTCCTTCAAGAAGACTGTCCATGAAAGATTGTAAGACCTTGCAGTTGCCACACAGGGTAGTGGAAGAGGCAGTTTGGAACAGGCTGCCTGGGGAGGTGATGAAGCCACCATCTCTGGAGGCTTTCAAGGAATTTGTAGAAGTGGCACTTCAGGACATGATCCTAGTGGTCATGAAGGCATTGGAGGTTGGACTTGATGATCTTAGAGGTATTTCCAACCTTAATGACTCTGTTATTTTATGAACTGGTGATGTTACCTGTGGAGATGAAGTGCTTTTTGATGACCACTCTTTGCTATAATACAAGAGGCACTTGAAGCAGCAGAAGGGCAAATATTTGGTGCTTTTGAGGCCAAGCTGTGTCTTGGCAGTTGGAGGCACTCACCTGGAGTGGCCAGTGTCACAGGTCCTGCCCCAGGAACTGGTCTTGTGCTTGAGTGCAATTGGAATAGGGCAGAAGTGGGCTCTGATGAGCAGTAGTGGGCTGCTCAGGAGAGAGGGGGCTTGACCTCTCTAGCCCTATTTAAGGAGATTACTTGTGGGTTTAAAGCTATTTTAGAGTCATGAAGGAGCTGTCAAAATTCTGCTTGATAAAACACCCAAGGAGCAAGCCCAGAGGCTAAGCTGGTTATGCATCATTCACCCTCTAATAAGGGTTTTTGAGAGGACTTTTGCCAAGTGCTTAAACAATTCTCAGATGCTGTTAAGGACGGAAACTGCTTCTAGCTCTTGTTCTTTAGGGACCCTGCACCAGGTCTCTTATGGAGTCTATTTGGTGGCTCTGGCAGTCCAGTTAGTGCCCAAGGAGCAATTCCTAGAATGCACCCAGCAGGTGCATCTCATGGGAGACATGGTCCTACTGGGAAGGACCAACCAGTAGTCAAGTGTAGGGCTCATATTAGGACTGGTTTTGGTGAAAGGCAGGGGGGTCCCTTCTAACAACAGCCAGGGTCAAAGGAAGATCCTTTTCCCTCTGGAGATGTCTGGTTCTCATTTGCCAGCTATTGTTGTGGGTGGCACATGGCAAAGCTCTGCAGAAGGTAGAGCAGGTGCTCAGTACTGAGGTCAGAAGAGGAGCTGAGAACTGCTAAATTAGGTCTACATCACTGAGTACAAGTTCAGATGGTGAGAAGGAGGAATAGGAAGCTCTCTTACACCCTGTTCAGCTGTGCTGTGAAACTTCACAACCCAAGTCCCCTTTTCTCTTAGTAGATGATGTTCTTCCTCAAATGTCTGTGTACCTTTGCATACCTCTGTGGATGTCTGAGCTTCCTTCAGCTGTGGTAGTGAAGGTGAGAATGAGGATTGACTTCTCTGGTTATCTGAGCTCCTTTCTTGGCTCTCATATGAGCTGGTGTCACTTAGTCCAAAGAGATCTGAGCTCCTCTCACTCCTCCACTGTGTGAGAGAGATGGAGACCCTGCCCCTGTAGCATGCTCTGAGACTTGCTTCCTTCTTTGCACTGGGCAGGAAACCCCCAGGCCTTTGTGAGTGGGACTGGTCACAGTGGGGCTGCTCCCAGAGCTTGGAGGTGTGCCCATGGCTCTCCTGCCAGCCTGGGATCCATCTGGTGGGTTCAGGTGTCTGGCTCACAAGAACTGCAGCTGGTCCAGCCCAGGGAAGACTGCAGGGGCACAGCTGGAGGGAGAACATAGGTTGACACCTTGCACTCTGTGCCAGCAAAGCTCTGTTCTCTTGGTGTGACCTCCTGTCTCAGCAGAGAAGGTAACCCTGGAGCAGGACACTGAGCTGTGAGACCCCCTGTGCCATTCAGCCCCTCCTGTAAAATCTGCCCATGATGTTTGTGTGGAGCCAGAGAGACTATTGATGGTCATTTAAAAAAAAAAAAGAAAAAAAAAGGGGGGGGGAGAAAAAATACAAATGTTTTTTGTGTGAAGAGAGATTTGACCAAGAGATTGGGTCAGTGAAGGATGGGGGAGGAGAGAGCTGCAGTGGAGATGGAGGTGTGTCTGCAAGCGTTGCAGAACTAGGTCCCACTGCTCTTTCCTCCCTCCCACTCCCTGAGAAATTAGAGTTGTGAAAGCCCCCCAGCAAGGTGAGTTGATGTGACACCGAGGGAGTGGGTGGCTGCACAAGAAGCCAGAGCTGCCTTGCTCATGGCTGCTCAGCCCATCCATCAGCCAGATCTCCAGAAGGAGTGCTGCAGGGCTGGCCCAGGGAAGGATGGGGAGGAAATAAATGTGATTAGGCCAAGGATACAATTCAAATGGGCTTGTTTGGTGCCTTCTAGAGAGAAGCTGTGTCATAACCCACCACCTAGTTGACTGCTATTCACAATGGAGCTTCACATGCTATGGAAACATTTTGAGATCCTGAGGGAGGCTGTCAGCCACTATCAGCACCATACCTGTAGTGCATGTTGTAAAGATTCTTCCACCAACAGCTTCTTACCAGTCAATGTAAAAAGAGGAGGAAAAAGTGGATGTGCTAAAGAGAAAGGGGAACAAGCAGCAGTGTAGGTAGACAGACAAGTGCTGTGCCACTCGGAATGGTCAGTGACTTTCAGGAGCCCCTGTGCAAGCTGTTACTGCCGCACCTTGTAAATCCCCACCTGACCTTGCTGGAGCTCTGACCACCCAGCTAGGACAGCCTGTGATGGGAGAAGCTTCAGTGAAGGTGCTGGGCTGAGCTTTGTGATTGCTTAGCAGTTTGAGGCATCAGGTGGGAAGGCAGGAGTGTTCACCTGACACCCCATCCCTCTGCTGAGGCCCCTCTGGCTTCACACAATCACACACAGAATGGTGGGGGTTGGAAGGGACCTCTGGAGATCATCTAATCCACCGCCCCTGCTAAAGCAGGGTCACACCCAGGCAGGTTTGCAATCCCTTCAGAGAAGGGAACTCCACAACCTCTCTGGGCAACCTTGTCCAGTGTTCTGGCATCCTCACAGCAAGGAAGTTTTTCCTCATGTTTAGGTAGATCTTGCTGTGTTGTAGTTTGTGTCCATTGCCCCTTGTCCTGCCACTGGGCACCACTGAAAAAAAATCCAGCCCCATCCTCTTGACCCTTACCCTTATATATATTGATCAGCACTGAGAATGCACTTAGTGCTCTGAAATTATTTCCTTATACGTTAGGTTTTTAGCTGATCCCCTCCAGCTGGTAGATGCTGGAGCATGGTACTAGGAAATCTTGCTGCAGCATACTTTGAATTCACACAGAATTAGTAGAAAAAGAATTTGAGACTTCCCTTTTTGAGAATGAGAAGCACTGCTGTTCTGACTACAACAGTGTGTGGCATCTTGTTTGGAATTTCCCTTGCTTTCTATATTTACACATGCAGCAAAGCCACAGGAAATGGAAGGTAAAAAAAATAAAGTACCATACAACATAGGTACCTGCTTCTGGAGCAAACTTTCTTCTTGTAGTCAGCTTAGTATTAGTGAGGTCTTCATCTTGAGGTGTTTAAGGCTTGTTTGAAAAGATGTGATGGTCTAAACCATTGGAGGGGGAAGCAGACAGGGCCTTGAGAGACGCAGATGATGTGATGAGCTTTTTAGGCTCCAGACTGCTGATGTCACAGAAAGCAGCATTATTGTTGATCTTCTCTCCCCTGGGGCTTTTGGGGTAAGGACCAACTTCTGAGGCTTGTCCCAGTTGTATTTTCTGAGATGCAGTGAGTCAGTCTTGCCTACAGCTGCTGGCACGGTTGTGTGCAGAGGGCCTACTTCTGCTTAGCAACCAGCACAGTTATTAGTAAACAGCATTTACTTCAATATCCCAAGAAAAACACATTATCATGAGATCCAGGAGTAATGACAACCAGCAGATACATGGTCTGAAAACCTTGTTGTTGGTGAGATAGTTGCCTGGGAGCTTTGAGATTGTCCTGGATGAACTCAGGCTGGTTTGGAGAGCAGAGCCGAGGGGAAGTAATTTAATGAGGGACAAAGTTTAGAAGGGATGGAGTAACCATGAAGGTAACTGGGCAGATACATCTTGGCATCTGTCAGTATTCTAAGATACTTTCCTACAAGTCCCAGAAGAGATCTTCCAACCTCCCTGGACCTACAGAGATGCCTCTGTCTGTCTTCTAGTATTGGCATGCCTGCCCAGTATGGATATTTCTCACCAGCTCTGAGCCTCCATGGGCCCTGCCTTGAGCTGTTAAAGGGATGCAGTTATCTTGGATGCCTTTTGTTACTGACACAGCAAATAAGGAACCGAGTCTCATCTGGTCACAAAGTTTTCCTGTATGGTTTCAAGTGCTTCTTGTGTGAGGCCATGTTTCTGCAGCTTTACAGATGAAATGTGCTTCAGTGAACAAGTACCAGGAGATAATGAAAGTTCAGAAAGTTTGTGCTGTTGAAGTTCCTTTCAGTTTACGCAGTCACTGTCTTACTCATAGGCCTTTATTGCTTTCTTTTGGGAAAGAAGCTGGGTTGCTTTTACCAGTGAACCAAACAAGATACACACTACTCGGATGGCCACCCAGGTGGCAGAGAACACTGGCCTGAGGCCAGGAACTTTCCTGAACTGAAAGGGTTCCAAAAATGCCTGGAACTCACAGTTGCTTTTACTTCAGTGGAGCTGTCAGGTTTTAAGCATTCTGGTCTGCTAGTTGAGGAACCTGAACTGTGAATGTGGGTGGTGATGGTGGTTGTTTTGGGATGCCTTGGTGGGTATGGTTTGCCTGGAGAAGAGGAGGACAAGTCAAGGTTTTAGTCTTATTTCAAGAGCTCTACCAATGACTTTGGCATAAAGTCAAAGCACTGGGTAATCAAGAACTTTTCTTGGGAGGAAGAGTTTATGCCCTGTAAACTGAAACAAAGATTTACATGGAAGATTCTGGTAGTTCTCTATAGTGTGTGTAACTGGCTTCTTGGGTAGGCCAAAACAACAAAAAAGGGAAAAACAGGTAAAGCTTTTTACCAGCTGCAAAAAAACCCAAACAACTGAGTAGGAAATGAAAAAGTAAAACAGCTGCAAGGTGAGGCACTTTTGTACTGAAAACTAACAATTCTGTCCTAGATTTCTGCCATGGATAGTCAAATTCCAGTCTTTTATTCATAGAATCCTAGAACGGTTTGGGTTGGAAAGGGACCTTCAAGATTCTACCTGGTCCTGCCATGGGCAGGGACACTTTCCACTAGACCAGGTTGCTCATCCAACCTGGCCTTGAACACTTCCCTGGGGTGGGAATGACATCCACAAACTCCCTGAGCAAGCTGTTTCAGTGTCTCACCACCCTCACTGTCAAGAATTTCTTTCTGATATCCAGTCTAAATCTATTCCAGTCTGTCTAAATCTATTTCATGGCTTTAGGTGGCAGCTCTAATCCGTGCTTGACCTATAACTTCACCTCCTTGTTTGGTGGTCCAGTGTGGTCCTCCATGGAGATGTTTTCCCTGCACTGACACACCCTTCTTTCCCAGGATTTGGATTCTGATTTGCAGGTCGTAAACCCGCAAGAGTAGATAATGTTATTCTTCCTGTACTTCAGATTCTCTTGTCTAATTCTTGCATCTGTCTCCAACAGTTGTGGGTCGGTCTGTCCATCCCCACCCACAAGCATGGACTGGAGTGGAAGTGTACACAGACTTGAGCTTCTGCCCGTTGTATGTAAAAGCAGTGATCATCTCAAGTGCAATGAGATACAATGCACTGCCAGGCTGTAACTTTCTGTCGTGTTCAACTGACTTGTAATGTGAATCCATGACCAAAAGGCCATATTCTGCTATCAGTCACTGGCAATATGGAACTGGTGGATACTGAAGCTGTAAACAAGGCTTGCCTAATGAGAACAGCCAGAAAAGCAAGATTAGCTTATGCCACAGGAAGTTTAATCATATGCTTCTCAGCCTGTATTCTGTGGGCTGCATCTGATCTCTGAGACCTTAAAAGGCAATGTATACAATGGTCTTTAAAATAATTTTTTAAAAAGTCAGAAATTTTTATTTTTTTGCTGGATGCTTGTTTTTCCCAACATAACTTGCACAAGCTTGTAGTCAATCACAGGCTTGCAATCCACTCCAAAGATTAGGTTAGTAAGAGCCATTGCAACAGCATGCTCCATGCAATGGCCTAGGCATCATCTTTGGTAATAACTCACATTAAGGAACGGTGTCCTAAACTATCATCTTCCTTTGGGGCTAGAACCGGACCATGAAAAGGAAACAGCAAGGAAAATATTCACAACCCTCCTGAGGAGACAGGTGGTGTGATACAAAGTAAGCTTGCTTCAAGTAGGACAGGCCATGGTGGCTCTAGGGATTTACTTTGTATCCCATCCCTAACTCCAGCTGGGACATGGTGAGAAACAACCTGTGACTCTGTTACCTTTGTACACTTCAACTTCTGATACCTCTTCTCAAAACAGTCCCCTGCTGGTTGTTGAAGTTGTCTCTGGTGTTGATAGGGTAAGAGGAAAGAGGAAACCTAAGCTAGCACTGGTGTCACAGCTGTATGGCAGGGTCAGGTGCTCAGGGAGTTCTGGTGCCTCTGACAGGTCATTCTTCCTCTCAGCAATGAGGAATGATTTTCATGTTCATTTGAAAATAGTCTGAGACACTGGTTGTCACTGAAGGAATGAAGTAATTCTTATCTGAAACATTTCGTTAGGATAATTACTGGAACTATTTCACATTCAAATACTTCATTCTGAAAGAGAAATTTCTGACCCACTTCAGTGATGTAGTAAAGCAACTGCTGGATCACTTGTTATAAAAATAATCCTTAGGTGAATTAGGAATACAACCAATAATGACACACATACACATTTACAAATCTGTAAAATAATTACTTATGGCACAGAAAAAAAATAAATATTGCTGTACAGAGTTTCTGTGCAAAGAGACAGGCTAGCTTGAGTCAATAACCAGCCGTTCTATGTTGGCTTCACTTCTGATTTCAGTGGATCACAAGGATTTTCAGGTGAGATGGCTGAATGTTCAGCCTTGGTAGACAGAGGAGCACTTTTGCTTTTAATCCAGATAAAGCACAACAAGATTTTTCCTTTCTTCTGCCAAAATGCTCCTCCCCTGTCTTTCAGCCTGGATTTTTGGAAGAGAAGGAAAATTTCAAGTTCAGAAAATTTCTTAACAGGTCTTCAGGCTGCTGTGAACAATTAGACTTGAACAGGAGTTGAGCTGCTCTCTGGAGCTAGCTACCATTGTAGGTTTCAGTTTAGTTTGCAGCAAAATTTGCATTGTCACCTTCCTCGTAGCTGTCAAAAACAATTCTTCATAAAACCACTTTGCTTTATTCTGAGGCCTTTCGTACAGTCCAAGAGAAAGTGAAATTGGGTAAGAGGTAGATCTTGTTCATCCTAAGAGCTGTCTATGTGAGTTACTCTTGGTTTAGGACTGCAGGAGATGCATATAGAGCAAAGTTTTACTGTCTGTAAAGTAGTGATCGACTGCTGCACCTCACAGCACATGGTCACTGACAACATTCAGTAACATGCTTGAGGAATTCATCACTGAGTTCATCCCTGAAAAACCTCATACAATGAGGACATCTAAGTTCACCCTGTGCCCTGCCCTCAGATCCTGAGTTTCCATTGTCCACAGGAGGAGAAGCTTGTTCAGACTGTGAAGATGTTCTTCTCATGCCCGTTTGGCCTGGGCTGTTGCCTTGCAGGTGTTCAACGTTCTTCTGTGGGTACATACGATTTTGGTTGCCAGTGTGCCCTCTGAAATGACTACTTGTATCTCTTGAGTCCTAGAAGGAGAAAGAGGAGCTCTTGAAAAGGATGCAGTAAAAAAATATTCTCTAACAGAGTATTTCACCACCTTCACCTGAGATATTACTCATGTTTTTATGAGAAGGTTTGTAAATAAAATATGCATCAGTTCTTGCAGTGTTATTAACACGGTTGTAAAGAAGGCTTGTAGGAAACACAGGATACACTCAGTAAGCTACTTCAAAGGTGCCACTGCTGGGAGAGTCATGGCTGTCCTTCTCTTCTACCAATTCACCCTTACTATGCTGATCCAAAATAGAAGGAAAATGGACTAGGAATGGGCAATACATCTCCACTAGAACTGACTATAACTATATATAGTAAGGTTTTCATAGCTGCACTGAAGTGAAAGGGGTTTAGAATTAATAAGACTTTAAAAATATGTATTTAAAAATATATTTTTGTTCTCAATCCTGTTGACATGCTTTCACTGCAAGAGTAGCATGTTGCTTTCTTACCTGTCTTCTTGCTAGCTGGTGTTGCAGGCATGCAACCTCTGCCTGTAGCTCTTGTATTTTGCTCTGTGCTCGTTCTCGGTCTGACCTCTCAGATGTGAAATCATCTTTATAAACTAGGACCTGGAAAAGAATTACTAAGTTAATTTTAGAAATTCAGGGCATTGGCACGTTAGATTAGAAGTAGAGGTTGTGATTTCTTTGTTTGTAAATATTTTTTCCCAGAATCTCATGGTTTTCTCGATCATATCTGTACTCTAAAGGTATTTGTGTTTTTTTTCCCCCCAAGTTTTTCATATTTTTGTACCAAAGCCAGCAGAGCTGCCTGCAGTTGTTTATTGAGTTTCCTTTACATCTGTGTTAAGTATCTGAAGAGCCAGATGTGGCAAACGTCAAAAGAAATAATTTCTTTCTTCCCTCCCCTGGGAGGGGGTCTGGGAGAAAAGTAAGAATTCCCATCTCTAGGAAAAAGCAACTTAATGACCTGTTGTTCCAGCATTTGTATGCGCTCAGTGTCTCCTTCACTAGCTTTCTTCACATCTTCCAACTCTCTCTTTGTTTTTACGCATTCCTTTATTTTTTCTTCCAACAGCTTGTTTAACCGGAATATCTCTTTGTGCATCAGGTCAGAACTGGCTTGTGCCGAAGTCACTCCGTGCTGCTGCTCAAGCTGGGACTTCATCTCCTTTAGTTGCAAGTGGAGTCTCTTCACGTACTCATCCCTGCTTGCGTCATACCTCTGCCATTTGGCGTTCAAGTCTTCCACCTGAAAGGTGACCCAGGACAGTCATAAAGGACATGGACACAAGCTTCTAATCTTTCACACGCTGTCTAAACGTGCAGGACCAACATTTTCTCAAAGATAACATAATAAGCTGACTCAACTGCTGGATGTGGACAAGCCACATTAGAGGACAGCAGAAGATGATCACACTGTAACACAAACACTTCACAGGCACCATTCCCCCTTTCCCAATCCATAGGGATAGCATTCAATAGTATGGAGTGGGAAGGGTTGGTATTCATCCTGGGAGCACTGATGTACGAAAGGACACAAAAGATTTTTGTTCTGCAGTATATTTTTAACAACAAAACTCCAATATATTAAAACCAAGGTAATGAGTTGTTTTTAGCTAAGGAAACAAAGACTCTGTGCCATATTGAAAGGACTAAGAAAAGTTTTGGACTCACATTACCTTGCCATTTAATCAGATTAGCCAGACCTTACCTACTTCAGATTTACTGTAATTCAAAATAATCAAATCTTAATCTTGTACAAGATGAAAGTACTCACATGAGCTACTTTTTGTTTTAATATCCTGTTTTCATCTTGTAGGTTGCAAATAAGAGCTTGAAGTGAAGTTTCACTGTCTGAAAGCTGTAGATTTCAGATAAAGGAAGCGTTACTTGAACAGAAAAATTCCAAGTGCTACTTAGCTATGCTGTTAAACTGGAAGTTATCTTATTTGAAAAGCCTCTAAAACTGTTTGCTGTAGTGCTACAAACACATAGAGCTAGGTCTGCTGATTTCCATCTAGTACACTATTTCCAATAGTGTAGTCTATAGCTTTTATTATTACTAAGCAGAGCAAAAATGTACTCAGGTTTTTACCACCTTGGTACTGCTTTTAAAGAGGTCTGCGTGGGGTTATAAAAACATCTGTCTTACTAAATTCTGAGCCTGCTAAATGTCACAGGAACAACACCACACAGTTGGCATGCATGAAGGTCTGCCCTGTTGCCAGCAGAGCCCAACAGTTTACACAAGCTCCTTGGAAACTATTGTTTGGAGTGGGGGAATGCATGACAATGACACCAATGCCTTCAACTTGCTTTGTTGGTACTGTCAATTTTGGCCAACAATAGGAAGAAATTACTGGGGATGGGGAGGGGGGACAAGAAGCACTGCTTGCTAAATAATTGAGTAAAATGATAGCCCTTTTTACCCTTGTGACATCTGCTTTAAAAACCCCCAGTGTACGTGAGTAATATAGAGCACTTTTGTACAAAATTCCCTAGAATCAGCTAGTAATTGCATCTGAAATTTCTCTTCTTCAACAGGGAAGTCCCCACTGCACAACCTTAGCTACTTGTTACATATATCAAAGTCAATCAAGTTTC
Organism: Indicator indicator; assembly: GCF_027791375.1. Taxonomy (NCBI): domain Eukaryota; kingdom Metazoa; phylum Chordata; class Aves; order Piciformes; family Indicatoridae; genus Indicator; species Indicator indicator. The sequence goes on along the minus strand of NC_072032.1, from coordinate 6,643,095 downwards.
CTGTCTATCAATTACACATAAAATATGGTAATACTAAAGGCTTCAAGTCCCTTTTTCTTTGACCTAGCCAACCCCTAACTATTTCTTACAGGTAACTCCAATGTGAATAAAATTTCTTTGAAAATGCTCCTGAGGTGAGCATGTGCAGAGTTTCTGATGAAAGCATCGTTGAGTGATTGTGTGAAATACAGCATTGCCACTACAGAGCAGCAAGGAGATGGGATGGAATTATTCTTCTTGTAAGAACTGGCTGTAGTGTCCTACCCAACGTTCTGAATTGCTATTGGAGGCAGCACCTCCCATGCCGTTTTCCTAGCATGAATTACCTAATGACTCTGAGCCATCCTGGCTTCTGGAACAACAGAACACCATCATCTGCCTCTGCCTTCCACTGAAAAGCTTCAGCCAAGGTAATGATACAGCCAAGCCATACAGTCCAAATACCAGCTAAATACACCAAAATCCAGGTGTTCCTTTGTGCCCCTCGGTAGCATTTCTGCCACCTTCCTATCCTAAAGCAGTTTTTCTAAGCACCCCTGTTGGGGAGAAACATTGCCTTGCACTGGGGGGAACCCCAGAGCAGGAAAAAAGAAACAAGGTAAGACACCTTGACTCATTCTTCCCTGACCAGCTTTCTGTGGGTCTGTACTATGTGGGCAAAGCCAAATCCTGATCCGAGCAGCCACAGGCTACTGTGTTTTTAATTTAAATGCTGCTTTGAAATAGTTCTGCTTTGGTTTATGATTTTAGATGCTTAAGCAAGTCAGGAAAAGGTTACCACCTTCAGAAGCACAGCACCATCTAGTGATGCAGAGTAGCAGGCTGTGGTATAAAGATGCGGTACCACCTATATGTGCAGGGAGGAATTATAGTCCTGGAACTACTGAGGTTGGAAGTGACCTCTCAAGATACTTTCAAAAAAAAAGCCTCTGATTGAGATAAGTGAAATGGTCAAAATTCAAGTGATTGTCAACTTCTTCCATCCTAGATTTTTGGTTCTAGGAGTTATTTAGAGCTTGCCCTAATAATCTTCCCACCCTTCCTGAAACAATTTCAAGGGTGTTTCTCCTCACTCCCCAGTTACAACTATCACGTTGTACTTAACACCTCAGAAGCTAGTAAGACTTTAAAGAAACATAGTAGTAAGTAAGAATACCTGGTTAGATCTTTCTGTAGCTATCTGGTCATCTGAATTCCCCTTCTCTTTTCTTTGTTTCTCTTCCAGACATTTGGCCAGGTGTTGACACATTTCTGCTGTGGCTGCTAACTTGCGTTGGAGTTGGTGAGCTTCGTCAGCAAGCGAACGACACAAAACATCGCTGGTGGCCTGAGCCTTCTCCCTCTCTGCCAGGCTTTTCTGGAGTTTTAAGATTTCTCTCTCCTTTTCATAGGGAGGCTGATTTATCATCTGCTGTATCTCTCTGTTTTTCTCTTCTAGTTGCTGATTCAACTTCTGTACTTCCTAAATTAAAGGGTGAGGGAAAGTTATTTCAAAGTAAAGTGAACTCAAAAGCCAAAATACATCTCAGACTGAATTCCATACCGCAATAATTCCATATTGTTTCTATACTTACTGCAAAGGATTTTAAAAAGCAAAAGAAATCAAATTGACTTCTACATAATCACTTCACCTTGCAACTGACAGATCAATCAATCAAAACGCAGAACTGCACAAGCTGTACAAGCACTTCCTAGTCAGCAGAAGGAACAACCAGATTCTATGACAAAGACCTATGGCAGCAACCAACTGAAGATGGAACTTACATGGAACAAAGTAGTTTACAAGGAATCACTATGGGGACTGAGAAGTGCTTACTCGTCCTGACTTCTATCGTACCAGTTAGAGATCTTCCTCATAAAACACAGAACTAGAAAATCACCTCAAAACCCAGTGAAGTATTCTCACTGCCTGGCACTGTCACAGGAGCAAAGCAGAGGGAGCATAAATAGCAGCCTTCCCACTTAGGCAGGGATGAGTGGTAAGGAGCAGCAATAGAAAGTGAAATCCTCTTTTGACACTCCAAGGTATGTGAAGGAGGTCTGACAGGAATACTCCTAGGAAACAACTGTGTATCTCATTAACCCACATTCCTGTTGACCTGGAAGCTCTGTGGGATCATTTGTACTGCAGTAAGTTAAGGTCTCTGCAGGTGCTTTAAGAAGGAAGAAGTTTCCTTGCTGCCTGGGTTGAACCACTCTCTAGCACCATGTGTCTGAAGTACACCACTCCTGACTCTGCCAAAAGCAACTTGTGCTTGATATCCTCAAAAGGTTGGGAATGCTGGTAACAGAAACCTCTGCAGCACTGCTCCTCCAGAATCAGTGATGCCCTGGATGATAGTGGAGACCATGAGACAGGTGCAGTCTTCCCTCTACCCTTCCACTTCTTCAGAACTGCTGATGGAGCTGTAAATCACAGGGAACACTCTTCTTTGCACATCTGACTTCACAAAATGTCTCTTTCGTTGTTATTTTTTGAGACAATGAGTTCAGTCTCTCTGATCAGGCAGCAAATACTTCTAAAATGAACAAACTGAATATCTAGCTTACAGAGACAGCACCTGTTCATATACAGGTATTTCAATTCTTTGGCATCATGATAAATCTACCCCTTCAGCATCAGACTTCAAAATACCTTTGGCTACCACAGGCCTCTCCTCTGTCTGCAAAGGGTCAGTAAGATCATCTCTAATTACAAATTTTTGAACCTGAGCTTATTTAAATGTATTTTAGGTGTGTGTCATCTATGGCAAATGTTTTGTATAAGCATTAGGTCAAGAGATTACTTACAACAAAGATGCTTGTTTCAATTTTAAGTACTGCTGCTCAGCTTGGAAATTCCTTTATGCTGCTTCATCCAGAAAGAAATGCTTTACAATTCTTTTAAGTACTTCAGACTGAACAAGGGAAAGTCTTAATGACAATAACCAAAACAGCAGTTGTTGCAGATGGGAAGGGATGCAGCTTTTAGACTTTTCCTGTCATACGCTATACCATTTTCCCTGATGTCTCTCCTCACAAGCCAGGCTTGCTCCTTACTTCTCCACCTACTACCGTGCTGCCTTCATGTCAAGAGGAAAAATCTATTTTTAAGTGCACTGAACCCCACCATTTTAATAGAAGGGGTGGCATCTTGCAGAACAAAACTGTGACCTATGATTCTCTAACCAATATGAAGCTTCCAAATTTAGAGGGTTTGAGTATTTTTCCTTCTCCTTCTGACAACAGCTGCCAGGCTACGCTTTTGGGTTGAGATTCTACGGTTACCTTCTTGGACTTATGGCAGTAGGAACCACTGCTGAATGCAGATGGCTGAGTTGCCTTGGGCCCAGCCCAAATCTGGGCACACAGCGATAAAGCAAGTCCAGTCAAACACACCAGCATGGCGCTCTGAGGCCGAAACACTTGATGTCTTGTCCGAGCTGTGCCACCAGCAGCTTGCAGTGCCACCCCGGGCATGTCACACCGAGCTGGCCGCGATGCTGCCTGCCGCCTCTGTTTCCATCAGCGCCAGCGAGCAGGCTCTAAAACCTCTGCATGCTCCATGCGCGACAGCCACTGCTGGCCTTACTAAGCTTACATTACTCCTGTTTCTAGAGAGGATGGACAGAAATGCAGCTACCGCGGTGGATGCTGCACCCCCGCTGGGGCATCCCCGCACCCTATTTCCCGAGGAGGCGAGGCACTGCCTGCTAAGCGTTATTTCGAAGGTATTCGCCGTTTTACCTGGCTGAGAGCTTCCACTCTTTTGGCTGAGAGCCTCTCGCTGTCCCTGAGGCGCTCTCTGGCCTGGTCCAGCTGCTCCAGCAGGCTCTCCACCAGCGAGCGAGCCGGCTCCGCGCTCGCCGTCCCTGCCTCGCCGCCCGCTTGCTGCTGCCGGGCCAGGCTGCCCCGCAGCTCCCGGATCGTCGCCTCCTTGGCGGCCAGCTGCAGCTGGAGCTGCTTCAGCTGCTGTGCCGACTCGTGATACAAGGTGCAGAGTGCATTGTACCGAGGCACTTTGTTCTTCAAGCTCCTGTTTTCCCGGTGCAGCTTCTCCAGCGTTTCCTCCACCTGTTTGAAGCGGGCCACCAAGGGTTCCGTGCTGCTGGCCTCGCTTACCGAGCACATGGCTGGGGAAGGTGAGCCGCGGTCCCGCTGCTGCCCCTTTTCTTTTTCCTGTAGGTCGAGCAGAAACCCGTCCAGCTGCATATAAACTCAGGAGGCGCCAGGCAGGGCCGCCACTACTTCTTTGCTCTTCCGCCTTCCCCGCCGCGGGAGGCTGACTGCGCTACTTTAAGGGCTCGCAGGGCCCGCCTCGCCGCTTCCCCGCCGCGGTTCTGGGCGGGCAGGGCTGGGGCACGCTCCGCCTCTGTTGGGGGGGGGAACCCCGCAGTGGGAGTCGGACTCGGGGTCAAGGCTGAACCGGGGAACCCCGGTGAAGAGAAGGCAGCCGGGGGCTGCACGGGGGGAGCTGGAACAGGCTGAAAGCTGCGGGCTCGGGCCGGGTGGGAGGCTGTGAGGGGAAAGGGGAGGAGGCCGGGCTGAGCTAGAGGCTGGGGTGATTGAAGGGGGAGACTGGTGGGGCCAAAGGAGGGGGAGCGAGGAGCGGTCGCGGGGAGGAGGTGGTCTCGGTAAAGGTGGGACCGGCGAGAGGCCGGGAAGAAGAGGGCCCGAAGCAGTGAGCGGCTTCCGAGGAGCTGGCAGACGCGGCCGGCCCCGCGTTGCGAAAGCCCCGTATGGCGCTGTCCCAGCAGGAGCCGCTGCGGGAGTTTCCCTTCTCGGAGTGGGAGTTTCCCCACGGGCGGCGACCCCCGGGGCCGGGCCGCCCGCCTCGCTCCGTCTCAGAGAGGCCCCAGAGCTGCCGGGCCGAGGCTGGCGGGGGAGGCCTACTCACCCGCGACCCTCACCCCGCGGCGGCGAGAGGCTCTGCCAGGAACCACAGCGCTGTCTCCGCTCTGGCTTTCCCAGCACAAACACTCCAGAAAGCCTCCACAGTGTACGGGATCCACGTCGGTGTCCAGGGGAAGGCCTTGGACACAGGCAAAGCAGCACATCTCCCCTCAAAGGCCGCACATCTCTACAGATCTTGAGGAGAGGCTTGGTTAGGAATCACGGAATGATTCTGGTTGGAAGAGACCTTTAAAAGATCATCCACTCCAACCATTCTCTAACTCTACCAAGGCTGCTGCTAAACCGTGGCCCTCAGCAGCACATCTCTTCCCCGTTTCAAACACCTCCAGAGGTAGGGATTCAACCACCTCTCTTGGGGAACCTCTGCCAGTGAAGAAGTTTCTTCTAATATCTAACCTCAACCTCCCCTGGTGCATCTTGAGGCCTTTTTCTCTTGCCCTGTCACTTTTTACTAGGAAGAAGAGACTTCTAGCTGTTAAAATTCCTTTATCAGCTGCTGATAAAGGAATCCCTCAGGATTGTACATGACATGGAGTTGAGAATGAAGCAGGTGTCTGACAGTAAGCAAACAGGCACCTGTCAGCTAGCCTTCTGTTGGATAATTTTCCTTGGCAACATAGAGAAAGAAGCTGTTAACCAAGGATACAGCTGCTGGAACTGGTGTAGGATTTCTCATAGGAAGAGGGGATCATGGTAAGCTGGGCTGATGTAAAGTGGTTTTCAGATTGGTTTAGTTCTGCCACATTCTCCTACTGGTAGAACAGCTTGGAAGGAAAAGCCTTAAAGCAGCATATTGGTTTAAGGTTAACCTAGGTTACATTTGATTATTAGCAGTGATAGTGTTTATTGTGTATATATATTTGCATGTATACAATCAGGTATACAACACAGAGCTCTATATGTGCTCATAGCCTTATCGTGCTAGGTTCAGCACAGTCATAGAAGAGGTTGCTGGAGCAAAAAAGTACATTGTCCAGTTACAGAGCCAGTGAAAATCACCTTCAGATGTAGGGTGGGCAGAAAGAGAAGAATTTAATCAGTGTGATGGAGAGCAGCGTCCTGTGTTATTTATGTCTGCTGTAGATACATCTCTATCTGCTTGTAGGTGTCATGGCAAAGACAAAGCAGTGAAGAATTTGTGTGGAAGAATTTGCAGGAATCAGAACATGATCAGGGGAGAAGGTATGGAACTTGGAAGTTGAGAGGCTCAATTCCACTGGTGCTGGATTGGAAGCCTCATGATACTGATGTGTGTGAAATGCAAGGTATGATATTTCAGCTTTTCATGGAGACAGTGGGTGTAAACTGAAACAAGAGGATGCAGTCAGACATAAGGAAAACTATTTTCCTGTAAGGGTAATCAAACATTGGAAGTGCTTCAAGCAGGACTTTGGGCTAGAGGCCTCCTGCATTCCCTCAACAATAATTATCCTTCCATTCAGTTCAGCTTTTTCAAGGTGGAAGGTTGGTTTTTTGTTACCTCACTAATGCCAGAAAGGGTTGTCCAGACAATTGGGAGTAATACATTCAAAATGGTTTGTTAACTGAGCTGAAAATAAACTAAACATGTAACTGGATTTTATGTACGTAGAAAATCCTGTGAGATAGAAAAGGGTAAAACAGTTGTCTAAGGTACAGGTCTGTGGTGTATTTGCTATTTCATCTTATAAATAATGTCAGCACCCCACGATTAAGAACAATGAAAAATCCGTAAGTTTAGGGAATATGTTTTTGGGCTTTTTACTTTTACAGAGTTATATCCTACAAACCCAGGGGTTTGCTGGGAAGAAAGTAAAGCCCCTGCTTTAAAATATCCATGCTTTATACCTTTCATATACAGTAGTAGGAAAAGGGAAAAACACTACCTAGACTACATTAGAAATTTTATATTTTCAGCATTGTCCTAATGCCAGAGCTCATTGCAAAATCTGGAGCAAGATTGCTTTTTTTTTGACTGTCAAAGTATTTTGTAGAAAGCTATGATGAAACCTAGTAATGGAAAAATCTGAGTTCCTGCCAGTTCAATTAGCAGATGACAAGGCAGCTCAGAATTCCTGTGTCTGCAGATGGGACAGTGACATCCTTAGACCAGATATCAGGGAATTTAGTTAGCTGTCCACCAGAATGCATCATAGAACAGTTATAGTTGTGGTATTGTAGCAGTGTGTTAGAATTAGGCATGTTAGAATCCAGTTACTGAAGGTTTGGGTTTAGTGCTTTGGATCAAGCCAGCACCCCTCTGAGGAAAGCACCGCTGACTGAAGGGAAATTTGACCTGCGTAAGTCTTGAGTAAGAAACTGATCCCATGTGTTCTCGGGAATGCCCTTAGATGACTGTTTCCTTTTGTCAATTCTGAGGAATTCCTGGGAATTCAGTGAGAGAAGCTAGTGCCAAAGACTGAGTCACATCTTAAGACATGGTTTCTTAACATACCTGGCTTTTCCTGGATTGCCTCTTGTGTGTGTTCATCAGATTTGCTGTTCAGAATCGTCATCTGGCCTTTTCTGGTTATAGACAACCAAATTAAGGCTCATTAAGTACAGTAATTCTGGTCAGCAAATAACTGCCTGAGCAACAGGTATGCTCTGCACTACTTTTCATAAGGAACAAACTTTCTTTTCCTACCTTACTGGTCTCAACTTGAAAGACAAGGTAAAGTTCCCTTTAACTCTCAGTATGCGGTATAACAGGATAGTAAAGCCAGATGAGATAAAATATCAGCCTTGGATTAGATTTTGTTCAAGAAATCTTGACAAAGTTGTTTTGAATAATTCATAATATTTCATGTGGCAACCATTATGATTTGTGAGAAGTATCATGACAGTAGCTGAAGAAAAGTGATCAGCCACTCCCTAGAAACAAAAAGATGAAGCAGATCTTCAGGGACCAGGAAGAAGGAAAAATGAACAGTAAGTGTGCAGACACATAGATATATTTAACAATTCAATTTGAAACCTGAGTTATTTGTAGAGTTGTAAGAATAATTAATCTCATCACAGTAGTTCTATCTCTACCACATTACTGCAAATAACATAAGAGTGAGTCCCTGTATTTAGAAGCATAATTCTGTGTGGACAAGACTATAAAACTTGTTGCAGGGGGAATAATCAGATCTGCTTCATTTACAAAAAGCTGTAGATTTTACTACATGTTCAGTCAAGCAAGCTGTGGCTTTCCCCATTGTCTTAGGTCACCACTAATAGTCCTGGAGGGTAAGTCATGATCAAATGACACTTATGAGAAGTTCCATAGCCTTGAGATGATTTTACCAGAACTGGTTAGAAATTCATGAGTGATCCTCTTGCTGCTGCAGGCTGGAAGAATCAACAGCAGTTCACATTTGCTTTGCTGTTGGTTGTGCAGTGCAAAAGGGAATAAAAACATGTAATGGTTTATTTTCCCTAGTGAATCATCTGACATACTGCTACAGAAGATGCCCACTTGGAGCTTTACCTGTGTCTGAGAATCTGATTTTCATGCTGAGCAAATAGAATGTTTATCCTTCTGTGAGTCACTGATTAACAACAATTGGAGCTGCAGTCACGTTTGCACTTTTGTGGGAATGGGTAAACATCCTTTACGTGCATAACTGTGTTGAATGTTCTGATAATGCCATGTTCTACATATTTTACAGCTGGAACAGCAAACTCTTTGAGAGGTTATCCTCAGGGCATTCAGGATTCCCAAAACTGGGTTTACACATTGCTGTGACACACATGTGTGCCTATTTCTCTTTTGGATGACAACATTCCTCTTTCAGTCTTGTTTTCTGTTTGTACACATAAAAATGTTTAGTGTAGTGTGGAGAAATAGAAGGGTTTCTATTTAATTCTAATGTAAGCTCTTCCTCACTTTGTTGTAGTTGTTGTTGTTGGTTTTTGTATGGTTTGAACTTTGGAAGATGTCAAAACCAGAAGTGTTTTGAAGCTTAGGGCAGAGGCACAGGAGCTGTGTTCTAAATCATGGTAAGGCTGAAATAACCAGGATGAGGAGCCACAATGTTGGTCAGATCCAAAGCTTTTCCATAGGAAGTGTTTCTTTCATGTTTATTTGCACTAAGATGGTGTTTATCTCTCAAAGATCTTTGTAGGTGTTGGTAGATGAGCAAGAGATACACTTGTATAGATTTATCAAGTCTTTTCATCAGGTCTGTATCCAGAAACAGGCTTCTGTTATACCTTGTAAGTCTGTAACGCTTTACAACTTTGCTGAGGGTCACCCTCCTCTGCAGGTTTACTGGTCTTGTATTGGATATTCCATGCATACACACCCTGCCTCTTAAAGTGTTTTGCTATTTCAGGCCTTGCTTTAGTCTATTCTGAATATTTTTACTTTTTGCAGTTTCTCTTTTGCTTGCCCATGGCACAGTAGTCACAACTCGCTGGGTCTGTCCTTACAAACTGCAATTTATTTCTCTTGGTGGTGGTGTGTCTTGATCTGAGAAGTTCAAGTTGTGTGCTTGGTCCTTGGGGAAGCTCATGACGTAACTGATTTTTGAGCAGCAGTATTATTTACAAGAAGGTAAAAAGCTCTCTCTTTGAACACAAGTTAGCAACAACTGCAGACAGTTTGTCATAGTCACAGGCTTACCTCACTTAGAAGCAAGTTAGTTCTTGCAGTAGGGTTTTTTAATCTGATTTCTGAAATGATGGTGATGGCCATTAGCTGACCCAACAGCTTTATAAAAATGAAACCTCATCTGCCCCATCTCTTATTTCCTGTGAGCTATCCAGGAAGTGTCTCAGAATGAAAGAAAAGCTATGAATTTGCCAGATAATGATTCCGACTCTTGGTTCATGGTTCTTTCCTGTAGGCAAAGTTATAGGTTTCTTGTAAACCTAAAGGAAGTGGAGTGAAGGGGTTCACTCGTGTGATAATGAGAGTAGCCAAGATTGATTAGCACTTGAGGGGAAAGCTCTGCTTTGGGTAGTAGTGATTTGTTCTCCCTAGTAACTAACAGGACAAGAGGAAATGGCCTCAGGTTGCACTAGGGGAGGTTTAGGTTTAACGTGAGGAAAAATGTCCTCACATGAAGAGGTCAGGCATTGGAACAGGGGTGGTGGAGTCACCATCCCTGGAGATGTTCAGAAAACAAACAGATGTGGCACTTCACAACATGGTCTAGTGGTCATGGAGGTGCTGGGTAGAAGGTTGGACTTGATTATCTTAGAGGTCTTTTCCAGTCTGAATGATTCTATGATTTTCAGAGCAACACTTCACACTTACTTCTTTTCCTGGGTCCGATTGGGATAGAGATAATTTTCTTCACAGCACGGCACAGGGTGCTGATAACAGACTGATGTTTTAGGTATCACTGAAGAGTGCTTGCACAGCATTGATGCCCTCTCTGCCTTTAACTCTGCACCCCTAAGGAGCAGACTAGGGCATGGGCAGGGAACATGGCCAGGACAGCTGGCCCAGGCTGACCAGAGAGACATTCTGTGCTATACAACATCATGCTCAGCAATAAAACTGGGGGTGGGTGATGTGTCAGAAGCAGCCACTGCTCTGGGGCAGTGAGATATCAAGAGATTTGTTCAAAGTTGCATGAAGTGATTGAGCTACAAAACACAGAAAAAACTTTGGAAAAGAGTAGCAATGGGTAGGCAATTTTATAGATGCAATGTCAGATAATAATTGGATCAGAATTCCCTCAGGACTAATAGGAAAAAAACTGTGTTTAGGATAGCCAGAAAATAAAATCTGTTTCTTCCCAAGTTTACTCATGGATTTGTATCAGTCTATACTAGAGGATTACACTTGAAAGATATTTTCCAGCCTGTACTTTTCCCATCTTCATTAATGAAACAAACTTCTCCAAAGTACATTTCCTGCAGAGCAGCATCAGCCAAGTAGAACAGGTCTGTGCCAGAGCAGCACCTTCAGAATTCACCAGCATCTCCATAACAGCTACAGAGTGTTTTTGCTACAAGGGAGCTGTGATGCCTGTCGTGTCAGTGGCTTTTCTGTAGCTTTTCTGACAGAGCACATAGCATTCGAAGTGTGGTTATCCCCAGGGTGATCCCTGTGTGTTTGTTCTTGCAGCAGCCCACATTTGGGTTTGGAGAAGAGGGATCTAATAAACCTGGCCAGAGGGATACAGAACTGAGAAGCTGACCTTCATCTGTGTTGTGTGAGGATCTGTGATGAAGGGGCTTTCCTGGCTCCTTCAGGTACCAGGGAAAGAAGAGATGCTTTTGGGCAGAGCAGCAAAGGGCTGTCCCTGCTTGTGTGCTGCTTGTGAACCCCATGCTGCTGTTTTAGGATGGAGCTGCTATGGCCTGGGCTGCTGTGGGGACTGCCTGGGCTTTCATGGGCAGTTCCTCACTAAGGTGCAGATGCTGTGACTCTTGCCAGAGGAGCCATCCTGGTGGTGGTGTGATCTGTACCTCTCCTGCTGTGGCCTCCGTTTTAGAAAGCAACCTGGAATCTTCAGGGAAAAAGGCTCTGCCAGCTCTCTAGATCACTTGTGTTGTACCACTTGTATCCCGGTGCAGAGGAGCTTCCCCAAGTGTGGGGATGGATCATGGCCACAGTTTTCCCCAGCCCTCTGAGTGTCAGCCTTGCAGTGACTGTGCCCCGTTTGGCTTCTCCATAGTCTGGATGGATTTAGCTTTTAAATCTACCATGAGATACAGTGGAACAAAGTGGTAGAATGGGGAAGTGATGTATTTTTCAAAGTGCAGCAATGCTCTGCATGGTGGGGAGTGACTAACCTGTGCTATTACCACTCCTTCAGGAGGGGAATGCTGAGCAAATTCGAATAAATGTCTGCCTTTTTTGGTTCTTGATTGCAAATCTGCTTGAGAGATGTAGTTGGCTTTCCTGGCATGTGCATCAGTGTTTTGAAAGCAATGCAGTGTTATTTGATCTTTGCAGAAGATAGGATGGGAAGACATGTAGCATGCAGCAACTGGTATGGAAGCAAGCTGGGAAATACCTGCACAACTTGTGTTTGATGCAAGTGTGGACACTTGGCTGGTGAGGATCCAAAGGGTGATGTACTTGGTTAATGAACAGAAGCCATCCTGTCACTTAAATGGAGCAAACCATTCAAGAAGGATGGTTTTCCATATTTTCTCTCCATCAGCAGCAATGTGGAGATGCCTGGCACACCAGCTGTGGTCCTGACCCTGCCTCACTGACCCTGGTTTGCCTCACTAGGGATTTGTCTGGTGAGTGCTCAGCCGTTGGCTGGTCCTGGCTCCTGCCAGGAGAGCTGCTCTGCACTTCTGGCTCAGATGCTGTGGGATGGTGGCTTTCATGGGTAAGGATACTGCCTCTGCTTGCCTTGCTGTTCCCCTTCTTCCCAGATCATCTTCCCTTACATATTGGCCCACCCTTGATGCTCCCTGATGCACACAGCACTGAGCAGGCCACCTCCAGTTAGTGCATTGGGATGAATGAGCCAAAGACCATTAAAACTTCCTGATGTTGGAATGTCTCTACTCATATTTAAGGCTGAGAGGAAGTGGCCTCAAGTTGCACCAGGAGAGGTTTAGGTGGGTATTAGAAGATTTTTTTTTTACTGAAAGAGTTCTCAAAGACTGCAACAGCTTGCCCACAGAGTTGGTTGAATTCTCATCCCTGGAGGTGTTCCAAAGGAGCAGAAATGTGATGCAGAGGGACATGGTTTAGCACCAGCCTTGGAGGAGTTATAGAATGGTTGGACTCCAACCTCCTTTCAGTGAGTTGTAGAGAGCCAGAAGGCTTCCCCTCAGCCTCCTTTTCTGCAGATTAAACAATCCCAGTTCCCTCAGCTGGTTCTCATCAGACCTGTTCTCCAGACCTTTCACCAGCTTCATTGCCCTTCTCTGGATGTGCCCCAGCACCTCAAAGTCCTTCTTGTAGTGAGGACCCCAAGCTGACCCCAGGATTTCTTTCAGTCTGCATTACTCTGAACTTTGTTTTCAGCTGATTTTTTGTGTAGCAAAGCACCGAGAGTGTTTAAATCTGTGTGCCAGTCAAGAAAAGGCAGAAGTTGTAAGAGAGCAGTTTGAGCTCTCAGGGTTCAGTGCACAAGACTGTCGTGTTTCTTAGTGTGGAGGTCCCCAGTTCTGTCCTTGATGTGTCAGCCAGGAAAGTGACTGTCACAGCTCTGCATGTGACTTAGTAAAGCGTTCTCACTGCCAAAAGAAGCCATGCTGAACCTGGCCCCAGCAGTGTCAGTGCAACTACAGGAAAATTGCAGAGAGCCCTTGGGATCTGGGCAAGGCCAGAGCCTGAAACTAAAACTTAGTCACAGGCTCTTGAGAGTGGCTGGGACGTTGTCTGTATGCCTGTGACACTGCAAGTCAAGAGGAGCAGTTCCCCATGCTGTACATGACTCTGCACTTATGGGATGGCTTTAAAAATAGCTCTGCTTACTCAGATGCAGCTGGTGGCTGCAGAAAAACACCACGGGCTCAGAAAGCTGGAACAACTAGAGCTGCTTTCCCATAACCAACAGCCAGCAGAAGGCAAGGTAAAAAAAAGGGGGAGATGTCTTAGAGTTTGCTTTCAACACGTTGGCTTTTCATACTCCTTAGGGCATGGAGTTCCAGTCATTTCCTATTCCTGAGCCATTAGAGGTGATGCCAAGTCTGTGTTGCTGTAACATGGCGTCACAGATTCACAGAATGCATTGGGTTGGAAGAGACCCTCAAAAGTCATCTTGTTCAACCCCCCTGCAGTCAGCAGGGACACCTCCAACTAGATCAGGTTGCCACATCTCTGGGCAACCTGTTCCAGTGTTTCACCACTCCCATTGTGCAGAGCTTCCTCCTGATGTACAACTTGAATCTTCCCTGCTCCAGTTTCGAACCATTGGGCCTCGTCCTATCCCCACAGGCTCTTCTAAACAGTCCCTCCTCAGCCTTCCTGTAGGTCCCTTTCAGATATTGAAATGCAGCTCTAAAGTCCCCCCAGAGTCTTCTTTCCTCCAGGCTGAACAGCCCCAACTCTCTCAGCCTGTCGTTGTAGGAGAGGTTCTCCAGCCCTTTGATCATCTTTGTGGCCCTCCTCTGGACCTGCTCCAGCAGGTCCATGTCCTTATTTGTGAGGATCTTTGTGAGGACTTTGTTAGTTTATATTCCCTTAGGTCTGTCCATCACAGGTGCCCACTGGGGCCATTTCAACCCACAGAAAGATGCCTTTACCTCAGTGTGCCATTCCCATGTAAATACAGATTTTCCCTGGAAGTTAATTACAAGGCTTTTAAAAGAAAAAAACCTTTTCATATAAACATTCCAGAGTAAGAACTTTGTTTACACGGTATACTAACATAGATACAGAAATTAACATTCTATTGCATACTAGGAGCTGGTTGTGTATTGTTGGTGCTTGTGTGGATACACACAGAGTGAATGCTGTAGAGCCTTTGCAAATAAAGCACAAACCAGATACAGCACATTGGAGAAAGCTGTGTGAAATAGTACTGTACATTCACCCAAGTCCCTCCTGTTGTGAGGACTACTTATTTTTGTCATAGAATCATTGTGGTTGGAAAAGACCTTTAAGATCACTGAGATGAAACCATTCTCTAACTCTGTGTGACTCTTCTGTGTCAATCTGGAGCCAAAATTATTGAGCTTGGGCTTTCAGGATTATTTCACGTGTATCACAACTTGACCTACAGTAATATATTTCAAGCTGCCAATAACTATCTAGTCTTCTTTGACAGAGTTTTCATACCAAAAGATTATAGATTGCACTCATTCACTTCAGGACTCCTGTGAGTCACTGCACTGAAAACAAACTGAAACTGTTGCACTAAGCTATTTTTATCAATTTTCACTCCCATAGTACCCAGACAGTTCACTAGGTCAGAGCTCCAGAAGCTCTTTGCATGTTCCTTAGGCACTGTAGGTTAAGGTTCTATCTTCACGTGGCTGGAGGCCAAGATCAAAAGATCACACCATGATCAATTCTAAGATCACTTTCTGGTTGTACTGCTCCATGAATACAAGAATCAGTAATTTTTTGAAAACACCCAAAACCCACCCACCCCCCCAAAGAAAAAATCAAACCCAACCACAAAAACCCCAACCCATGAAGGACAGGAAGATTGCTGTAGGGTTTAGCAGGAAAACAGCCAGTGAGAAAACTTCAAATGAGATTAGTCAGAAGAAAGCAAGCCTGTGTTTTTTTTACTTTCAGTTAACAGGATTTTATTATTTACAGGAGCATTTCCATAGTGGTTTGCAGTGGAGAAAAGTTTTCAGTGGGCATCAAGAAATGAAACCAGCAAATTCTGGTAACCTATAGATTTTTATTGAATGGACATCCTTCTCAAACCAGAAGTTGTTTCCATCTTTATCACATTTTAATACAGTTGGATGAACTCTGTAATACAAAGAACTCCACATCATATTTTACAGTAAGATTTGTTCGTGTTTCCCCAAGACCAACTGTTTGGTTTTCAGTAAAGCAAAAGGAAGTGCATACAGTGAGTTTACCATGGTTGTCACCCCAGGCTTGCCTCATCTTTATAGAAGCCACTCTCTCTTAGGAGTTTTCTGATTCTGTATAAAAAAGAACAAAAATCCCTATAGCCTTATTAATAAATGTGCTCAGTGGCGCCCTGTAGAAAATGTTGAATAAAGCAAACCACTCAGTCATATCTGGTTCAGTTAACAGGAAACTGCTGCACATTTCATTTAGCATTTCTTAAACAGTAATAATTGCTTCAATTAGTGATTTATATCTAATGAAAAACAGAGAATGCTTGCCTCACTGAGTAGAGCCACACTGCATATTGCTGTTCACATAGCACTGACAGGGTTACCTAGCACTTTACATCTGTTTCTCAAACTTTTCAAAGGTAAGTATTCATATTTCCCTTTAGGGATGGGAAACTTTGAATGAAGAGAAATTAAAGAACAATTAAAAAAATACAAGCAGAGAAAAACAGGTGAATTAAAGCACAAAGGAACCTGAACAGAGATGTTTAACCCACATTTAAATTGGAGATGGGGGAGTGGTGTCAGAACATAATGAAACAAAATGGTAGTGACAGAACAAGGGGCAATGGCTTCAAACTGGAAGAAGATGGATTTAGAAGGGAGATGAGGAAGAAATTCTTCCCAGTAGGGTGGTGAGGCACTGGAACAGGTTGTCCAGAGAAGTTGTGGAGCCTCCAAGCCTGGCAGTGTTCAGAGGCAGGGTGGATGGGGGCCTTGAGCAAGCTTCTCTAGGAGGTGTCCCTGCCTATGGCAGGGGGGTTGGAACTAGATGACCTTGAAGGTCCTTTCCAACCCAAACCATTCTAGGATTCTTTGATTGTCAGAAAATGAAATCTAGTCCCCAGTGGTTACATCACTCAGACACACAGCGCTGTTTGAGAAGCAAGTTCTGACAGCATTTTTCCATACTGTTTCCACGTGCTTTTCTCTAGAAAGAAGACCAAGGTGAATCGAAAACGTGAAGCCAGCAGGCACTTTCACATCAACAGGAGATGCTCTTTCACAGGTTTCATCTGTGTCATCATTTTCCCATCGTGTGTTTTACATCTGACATGCTGCCTCTCAGTTTCCTTATTTCCTACCAGTAAAAGCTGACCTGTTTCTTGTGATGCTATTTACTGTAGCCAATGTAGGGGAAAACTCCAGCTTTTGTTCTAGAGAAGGAGGCAAATTCTATACCAGAGATTCAGTTCTTCCTCACAGATTTCTTCTCATGTCATTTCAAATAAGCTCCACCTCTGCCTCAGAATCAGCTCACTCAGTCTTACTGTGGGAAGGCCATTGAAACCAAATTTAGCATTCATCTGAGTTTACACTTGCAGCCTGAATCTGGTGTCCTTCCCCACCATTGCTTGGTTTTCTGTTTCTGTCCTGACGTCTCCTTTTTAGCTCTCAGCCATTTATCTTCTTTTATTATCATGCTGATGTATGTTCAAGATGTAGCACTTGTGGGGTCGGACTCGATGATCTTAGAGGTCTTTTCCAACCCAAACAACTCCATGATTCTATTTGATATTGATTTCTTTTAAAAAGAATGAAAGAAATCTTAATCTGACTGCTGAGAAGTCAAACAGGTCATGGAAGAAGCTGAGAAGTGATGCTGTTAAATCTCAGCTGCTGTTCATCAGTTTTAGTAAAATACTGAACACTTGTTCAGTGAAGCAGTTGCCAGCCCATGGCCATCTTCACTTCTGACTGGCATCTGTAAGATTTTTAGTAAAATGTCCTTTAAAACTAGATTGACACTGGAGGGGTAAATCATATCTTTTCCATATTTTTGTCAGTTGCCTTGTTTTCCTTGTTTGGAGTTGTGTAAATAGATGGTAGCAGAGGGAAACTGGAAATTTTGATTTTTCAACTCCCTTTTCACAGCATTTTCCTGCTTTTCAGTGCTGGAAATCTCAATACATCATAGCACACATTTCCTTCCTGATCTGTCCAGGTTGTCAGGTATTGAGATTCAGTGGACTCAGTTCAGTTCTCTGGCTCCTGCTTTTGATGAGAACAGCATCCCCAGCAGGAACACAGCTATGCTGTCTTCTACTCTAAAGTAATTTGTTCTCATCCCCTTTGCATCCACAGTGGTTCCTATATGGCTGAAAGTGATTCTGTGCCACATCCCCATATGCAACCAGCACCTCATCAGTGTAACTCAGCAAGGGAAAGGCAGAAAGTACTTTAAAAATAAACTGATAAAATGTCAAGTGGAGAGCAAAAGCAGAAAATACTGATCAGGTCACTCCTTTTGCTCATTAGTGGCTGAACACTCTACTCAGGCTCATTAGGCTGTCCTTATATTAAACTCTTGCAATTTAATCCTACCAAGAGGATCAGCCACGAGGGTGGTGAGGCACTAGAAAAGGCTGTCCAGAGAAGGTGTGGAGGCTCCAAGCCTGGCAGTGTTCCAAGGCAGGTTGGATGGGGCCTTGAGCAAGCTGCTCTAGCAGGAGGTGTCCCTGGTCATGGTGTGTCCGAGGCAGAGAAGTGGTGCTGAAGGGCATGGATTGGCACCAGACTTGGCAGTTAGAGAACAGTTGGACTGGATGATGACAGTGTAACCATGTCCCAACCAGCATATGCACACTGCTTTGCATCAGCATTGGAAGAGGTGATGAGGAGGGCTCGGGACATGCATCTGAGGGCTATAAACCAAAACTGACCAGGGTCTGGTTATTTCTAATACAGGAGGAACGTAGCTGGAGGAACCAGCTGCCTCCCCACGGCTTCCCTCTGTGAAGGCGCCGCTTCCCCACCGCAGCTCGCGTAGCCCGTTTTGCAATGTCAGGATTTCAAGGTGATAGCCACATCTCTTTGATCGTTTTGGCTGACTCACGCTGCATCTGACAAAGAGCTTTCAGGAGGTGGAGGCTTTGCAGGAACCTCTGCCTTGATGCCTGGGACCTTCATTGCCCTCTAGTGACAGGCCCGGAGCAGGCAGCAGAGCGCAAGAGGTGCCCTGGGCTCTATGGCTCCTCGTGTTAAACTGTGCCAGCGTGATTAATTGCAGGGTTGATCAAAAAACAGGCTAGTACAGAAATTCTATCAAGAAGCTGTTGATCTTTGGATCATGCATTCAGAGTTAGAGTCATCTGACAGCAGTTTATCTCACAGCTGTCCTGAACATATCAGCTCAAAATTAATTTTGTTCTTCTAATAAAGATGAGAAAACAAATTACAAAAAAAAGGTCCCTTCCAACACAAACCATTCTATGATTCTATTAAAAGAGCAGATATTTGTCATGGTCTTACAGAAAGCAGCAATAGAGTAGTCCATAAATGATGTAGGCAAGATAGAATAGATTTATCTATTCTATGTTTTACAGAATATCTCTGTATTTTATATAGAACAAAAGAGAGCAGAAATTCCACATTCCTCTGTGATCAGGGGTGTGACTGAATTTAGAGCAGCCTGAATCTTTCCCACCACATGCAGTTCTCAAAGCTTTTGCTACCCATAGAACAGAACGTTCCGTGATGTTGCTTCAAATCTTGCAGTGCAATAGGTGCAGGGAGTAGGATGTGCTTTGTTTGCAGGCAGGATCAGAAATACACATTCCTCACTTATCTCCATAGAGTGAGAAACTCTGTAAAGTCCCTTGCCCGTTTCCTTCTGCTTTGTCACTCCTGAGTAAACTTCCCAGTTCTTGACCCTGATACTTCTGTAGAAAGAGCAAAGTGTCCATCATGGCAGTGAGATTTGCTGCTAAGTATTTTTCATCCCAGGGATTCAGAAAACTTCATGGTCAACAGCTGATGAGAGGCTGCAGTTGTTAAGTGTGAGGCAGGTGTGGCTTGATTTACACATGCCTTCTGCATCTTGTTAAATAGAGCAGGGACAGAACCAGTAGGACAATTCAGGAGTCAAGACTAATTTTAAACTTTCTTTAAAAAGAGGCCAATTAACATAATATATAAACACAGAGTAATTCATCACCTGGACCCTGATGGTAGGAGCTCTGATCTTTTAATTACAACCTGGGGTATTTTGCTTGTGTTTCCATATCTCGTTTTCCTGCTTCGTCAAGTGGGGAAAATAATAATTATCCTGTTCCTAGGATTGTTAATCCTTTTGAAGGACTCCAAGCACTATAAAAAGAAAAATACCCCATGAGAATATTCCTGGTAATGACATAGTTTGGCTGCCTGCAGCCCAGAGGGTTGACTGGTTAGCAGGGGCTGTAGTAACGAGGGTTTTGGTCATGGCCTGATGAGATATTATTACTCAGGTCACATCTCCAGCCTGTTGCTGCATTATGAGAATTGCTGCCTTCATCACTGACAGTTGCACAACTTCCTTCTGGCTTCTAAAGTTTTTGTTTCCAAGGAATTCCTTTTTTTCTGGTAACTGGCAATGGTTTCCCAGGCAACAAGAGTTGATACTGGTGACTGTTTCATCTCCTCCTTTTTTTTCATTTTAATATTAGTGACATGACAGAAGCAGTCAGACCACAACTTCCTTTTTCCTTCCAGAGGTTTTATATTAAAAAAAATCTTTGAATTTGACAATGTGGATGCTTTTTGGAAGCAAGTGAAGACCAAGAAAGGTACCATTCATTGCTCAGTTCTTGTCAGAGGAAAGAAAGAAGAAACATCCATGGGTTGTAGGAAAAAGATGGGAGCTGAGGCCAGCCCCTCTCTGGCCAGGACAAAAGCAAAAAAGGGCAACAGCTGGGGTCTACAGGGAAGATACCACATGAGTTTGGTAACAGTTGTATTCCCTGCATCCAAAAAGACCTTAAGAAAAGAGAAAAACCTCACTCAGATTTATTTAGTTCATCCCTCTCAGACTCTCACCCACAAGGTGTACACCAGATCCTAGTAAAGCTCCTGCCAGACACCTTTTCACAAATCAAGAGGACTTGCACTCCTGGAAAGCAGTAATGGTGAAGACAAACTGTAAGCAAAGATGACTTTGGAACATGAGAGCTGGTTGCATAAAGCAAGGCTTGATCTCCTCTTCTGGGCTCCAGGAGAAGAAAATGTAGTTTTCAAGTTGTACCCAGAAAGGCTCAATGCTGAGCATGGAGATGCCCAGCTGATGTGTTGCCAGTATTTAAACTAAATCTAATTGTCAGTGACCGGTCTACAGATGTTAATCAATCGTCAACCTCTTACCTTTTGGTTCAGCAAACAGTGTTTTTTTTAATTAGCTAAACTGATAACTGGTGGTTTCTGTGAGTAAGGGCCTCTCACCCTCCTGGGACCTTGGGAAGCATCCTACAAAGCGTAAGAAAGCACAGGGAGAGTAGTGTGGTTGTACCGTGGGCTCCCCCTCCTCCAGATGCCTGGTGGGACTGTGCAGGACACAGCTGGGGCAGTTGGGAAGAAAATAATGTCCCAAACTGGATAAATTGGAAGGAGAGGAGTTAGGACCAGGCATGAAGGGCTGGCAAAGAACTGAGTGATGAAAGGATGGGGCAGGTGCTATACAGGAAGGCATGGAAATGTTGGTGTTTATCTTTGGCTCGGCTAAGACGGAGACCAGGAGGGAACAAACGGCCGTAACAGCCTGCTGCTTCCAGTTCTACTCTGTCCCTACTCCGCTGCTACTCCGAGTGTGGTCTGCAGGTGGTGCAAGTGCCTCGAGAAACGCGGGCCGAGCCGGTTGGGCGATTTTTTCAGTGTGGGAAACTTGGACCCATGACTGCTGCTTTGATGGCAGAATGCGCAAGAGGGCTACCCTAATCTTACTTTCGTTCTAGGTGCTTCCTAACCTCTTGATAAGAGGTTAAAATCCCCAGTTCCTAGCACGAAGTCATCATTCCTAGAGCTTGGGAGACAGTTTTGGTGTTTTCCTTTATCTCATCTGTATTTTAATTAATGATTTCAGATTTAATAACCAGCGCAGTCATCTCATCTTGTAAATAATGAGCAAGTCAACTCAGCTGCAGGGATGTAAGTAAAATCTGTCAGAGATTCTTGCAATATGTTACACCAGCAGCAGAAAGAGGCAAAAATAGCTATAGAGAGAGAAAAAAAATCATATTACACAATGTTCTTTCCAGACCTTCCAATCCCTTTGTTTTAATGTTCTGATATAGGAAATAAACTCAGCAGATGCATTTATTTCACTGCTTTGGCATTTTATAGCACCAAGCCCTTTTGGACCTCCTGTTATGCTCCACCACATATGGCTCCACCGCCAAAATGTCAACAGTTGGGGACTTGCAGTAAAATTACATTATAAGCAGTCTGGTTTATTTTTGACTGAGGCAGAGGTGGCTTTCATTACAGAATCACAGAATGTTAGGGGTTGGAAGGGACCTCTGGAGACCATTGAGCCCAACCCCCTGCCAGAGTGGAATTACCCATGCCAGGTCACACAGGAACACATCCAGGTGAGCCTTGAAAGTCTCCAGAGAAGGAGACTCCACAGCCTCTCTGGGCAGCCTGCTCCAGTGCTCTGTCACCTTCAATGTAAAGTTTCTTCTCATATTTAGATGGAACTTCCTACGTTCAAGTTCATGCTTATTACCTATTGTCCTGCCACCAGAGACCACTGGCTCCATCTTCCTGACACCCACCTCTGAGATATTTGTAAGCATTAGTAAGATCCCCCCACCTCAGCCTCCTCTTCTCCAGGCTCTCTCAGCCTTTCCTCATGTGAGAGATGTTCCAGTCCCCCCAGCATCTCAGTGGCCCTGCACTGGACTCTCTCCTGTATTTCTTTGTCCTTGAGCTGGGATGCCCAGAACTGAACTCAGTGCTCCACCAGAGGCCTCACCAGCATAGAGGGGGAGGAGAACCTCGACTTACTAGTCACACTCCTCTTAATACAGTAGCTGAGCTGTCATTGGCTATCTCCTGAGACCTTGCTAAACATTCTAGAGTAAAAGCCTCCTTCCTGACACTTTGAAGTCCACGTGAGTTTTGATGTTGGCTTCATTAACAGTAAGATGAAGGCTTAATGTTGCCTGTGTGGTATAAGGCTGACCTTTTACTGGATCACTGAGGCTGTGGGTGAGTCAAACAGCTATTTGGTGCATCATGTCCTCTCTCTCTGTAGGTTAACTCAAGTAAATATCATCCCAGGTGCCAGCTGAGGAAGTTCCTGAGATAGAAGAGCAAGGTCATGGAGTGTTTTTCCATTCTCCATGCCTGTTTGTACCAATCTTTACCTGTAAGCACGCTGCTTGTGAAAATGCATTCCCCAGTGCTCATAAAAAGCTTAGAACTGATGAACTCCGAGTGTTTAGTGAAATGAAAATGTGTGGTTTACAAATCTTAGGAAATGTGGTAGCAAAATACCACGTGGAGTTCATCAAAGTCCTGAGAGCTGCTTGTTCTGGTAGCGCCAGGGGCTGAGGCACATCACAGGAGCCCTGTGGGGTAGCAGTATTGTCCTGTGTGTAATGGGATTTGCAGCCTGGTGGGAGGGGCTTCAGTTATTCAGGATGGTAGGTCCTTCCTGGACTGAAAGTCTCAGTGATGGGCTGGGGACTTAGTTTCCCCATGGCAGCAGAGGCACCTTTGAGGTCTGAGTATTTATCAGTCCAGGGGCAGGTTACAGGATGCTCAGTTGCTGGACTTTGCAAGCTGCTCTTGCAACAGAAGACCCAGTGGAGTTATTCTGAGACATAGTCAAAAATAAACCAGACTTTGCTTATAATTTAGCTGTGATTGCTCTGGTAATGTTGTGAAATTGCATGATTAGTCCATTATTACTCATATGGGAAACATAATTAATGTGCAGCAATCTTCTCTAGCATTTAGTTTAAAGGCAAGATAGAGAAATATCAGAGAGAGGAGTTTCTTTGATGGCATGGCATTGGCTGCCTAGGACAGAACCATCTATAAATCCCAGATCTCACCTATATTGGTCTCCTAACATGACCAGAGAATTGCAGTTCCATTTTTCTCAGACTCCCTGGGAATTATTATGTTTGACTTGGTGGGATGAACAGATTCAGAATCTGAAATATAGTTAGGAAGTTTACTACACGTGGATGGGCTTTCACTTGTGCCCAATATTGTACTTGACATTTCCCTTCTTTGCCTCTTCTATCTGTGTAGCCTTACATATGAATGACCCTTCCAGTGTAACTGCTCAGATGGGTGTGCCAGCCTTTTGCAGTCACTGGCTGATACACATACATGATCTCTGACTTTTTGGTAGTCTTTCATCCATCACATCACATCATACAGGCATGCAGTCAAACAGCCAGCTCAGGTCAGCATTCCTCTTTCCATTTCAACGACCAGAACCCTTCTTGGGGCAAATAGCTGAGTGTTGGTGTTCGACATAAGCCATGTAAAGAGACCTGATTTTCTGAAGCAGCGGAGGTACCTGGTCTCTGAAAGCCAGGTGCTTCCAAAGGGTCTCTAACTAGACCTCTGAACACCTGTGTCACCAAAGCTGACCAGTGTGCTTCATCTGAAGTCACACAATGAGTTAAAGGCAGGGAGGAATGAGTAACTGATTCTTGCTTTCAGCTGACTTGTGATGCCTCCTTTGCCTACTCATTAGATTTCTAAGTGGCTTTGTCTAGTCTACCCTTTTTGCATCTTGTAATTGCTCACCAAGATACATCATCTTCCTCCTGCTGCTTTGTCATTAACATTCCTTTTGCCTGTGCTGCCTCCCCCCAGGAGCAGACCAGTCAATGCACTGGCATGATAACACTGGCACCAATTACCTGGTTATTTTCTTATATTTCCCCTTGTTGTCCTGCTGCTTTGTTTCATGTTTGACTTGCATGCAAAACTAATTTTGGATTGTACAGCATCTAGAATAATGCTGCTGTTACTACTGAAGGGTTTGCTTGCCATCCATGTTGATTTTTCAATTTAAAATCATCTCCAAATGTTGTGAAACAGACTTCAGGAACCCTGGAGGTATTCAAAAAAGGATTGGACGTGGCACTTGAAGCCATGGTTTAGTTAGTCATGAGGTGCTGGGTGATAGGTTGGACTTGATGATCTCTGAGGTCTTTTCCAACCTTGTTGATTCTATGATTACATGATTCTTATGCCCTGTGCTTACTAGGGTGAGACTGCTGCAGAAAGTGATTTTTTTTTTTTTTAGCTTCCTGATTCAGGTCTCACAGGTGTGTGTATTTGGTAGGCCTAAAGCCACTCTACCTCCTCCAGAGGATGACATTTAGGAAACTTGCCCTGTACTAAATTCTTGTTGCTTGAGAGTGCTGCCACTTGCCAGAACTGCAGGAGCAATTTGTGTGTGAGGCTGTGTGGCTGCCTCTGTGAGCTTTATAGTAAAAAATTTTCCATGAATTGTACACAACCCTCATCCCTATGGTTGAGTGGAAGGATGAACAAGCTATCTATGTCTGGGACATATTTCATCCCAGTAACTAAACATAAAATGTGTTTTTTCTCACCGATACATTTAATGTTTATGGAATTATCAGTTTGTTTTGCTTTGTAATGAACAGAAAGTAAGCATTTCTAATACACTTCCAACAGGGAGCCATCCCTCCCTTCATCACTACCCTATCTCAAAGGAGGTTGGAACAAGGTGGAGCTCGGTCTCTTCTCACATGCAACAAGTGACAGAATGAGAGGAAACAGCCTCAGATTATGCCAGGGGAGATTCAGGTTGGATATTAGGAAAATTTTTTCCACAGAAATCATTATCAAGCCTTGGCACAGGCTGCCCAGGGAGGTAGTGGGGTCACCATCTCTGGAGGTGATTAAAAGATGCATGGATGTGGTGCTGAAGGACGTGGTTCAGTGGCAGTGGCTTAGCAGTACTGGTGAGATTGTGAGCTCTAGGCAAGCCGTTGGACTTGATCTCAAAGGTCTCTTCCAACTTCAACAGTTCCCTGGTTCTATGATTTCTCACAACCACTGCCCATGCTCAGCACTACATTTTGCAGACCCTTCCTTCCTTAAAGCCTGGTTAAGTAATCAGTGTATTCTGTAGTTTGTTGTTGTTATTTAATGAAAATCCTCAGTGAGCAAATCATAGCCTTAAACCCCTCAGGAATTCAGTGTTATTGAGCCATTTTCTCAGTCTTAGCAGAATTACATAGCACACATTAATTAGTCCTTACAGGATCCCCTTTCAAGAGAAGGGACAATGAATGTGTTGTCCTCACAACAAAGCAGTGAAGCTAAATCTTATTGAAGTCAGCCATAGTAGCTTCTGGTCTTGTTCCCATAGGTATTACTCATGAAGGATGTTGATGTGGATATCTGAAGTGCCTGTTTGATCTTTGTGCACAGAAAATGACTTTGGAAAGGGTCAGACCAAGAGTGCTCCTGATTTCAGGAGGGCATTTGCCTGACCCAGTGCAGGAGGTGAGGCACACCAGGCGCCAAGTGCTGGGCACTGAAGTGTTTCAGCAGTGTATGTGCTGATGTCATGATGGCATCAAGATGTGCAGGAGCTTCTGGGGTTTCTACTGAGCCCTCAATCAGGGCCAAATTCAATACAGAAAAATGAGTCTGACTTGTTTTGAGCACAGATACTCTCAATGCTTTATTTTTACTTTTGATTTTTTTCTGGTTGAGCTCGAGTGACTGGTTGCTAGCCTTAACACCTAAATTTTTTTTCTGTTCTTTACAAGCTTCCTGAAACAGGTTTTTTTTTGGGTTTTTTTTTTTTTTTGGTGTGTGTTTTGGAGTGTTTTTTGGGTATTCTGTTGTGGTTTTTTAATATCAGAATAGCTGCACCAAGGCATGTAAGTTGGTGAGTCGGTGTTAGGGTTATGGTCAGGCTTAGGGGGTAAGAGTTGTTAGGTTTAGGGTTAAGGTTAGAGTTAGGGCCTTAGGCTTAGTGTTAGGCTTAGGGTTTTATGGTTAGGACCTTAGTGTTAGGGGGTTAGTGTTAAAGTTAGGTTTGGGATTAGGTTTAGGGTCAGTATTCCTTCCTATGTCAGTCTTACACATGCTTTTTAAATATGTTCAGCTCAGTATTGTCTACCTACATCTTAGGAAAGCTTTTGACACCATTTCCGAAGTGCAGAAGCAGTCATTATTCAGTACAAAAGTAGCAGATTTTATTTGCTCAGATGGAGCTGTTACATTCACTAATGCTGCTCAAGGCCCAGCTAGGTAAACCAACGTATTTATTTTCAGGTTATCACAAGAGAGGAATAGTTTCAACTATAAGTTCATCCCATTAGTTCCTATTGTCATTGTTATCACTTACTAATTAACTGAGGGTGAAACCCTAGACTGTGTAAAATTCTGTCTCAGTGTGGAGCACCAGCCAGAAAAATTACCTAAATCCTTG
Organism: Indicator indicator; assembly: GCF_027791375.1. Classification (NCBI taxonomy): domain Eukaryota; kingdom Metazoa; phylum Chordata; class Aves; order Piciformes; family Indicatoridae; genus Indicator; species Indicator indicator. The sequence goes on along the minus strand of NC_072032.1, from coordinate 6,616,562 downwards.
GGTGCATAAAAATAAAAGGAAATTACAGTTAAGGGAATTGGCTTCAACTGGCATGCTCTTTGTATTCTACTCATTTCTAAAGAATTCAGAATATAAAGAGAGGTATAAAGCAGACAATGGATGTTATTAGTGATGGGAATGGTGTGCATGGGCACATAGCACAGAGCAGGTGACATGTCAAGTTATCACCATGATGCATTCTTAGGTTCACATGCTTGTGCCTACCTCAAGGCCATCAGTACAGCAGGAGTCAGGGCTCAGAATCACAGAACTGTCAGGGCTGGAAGGAACCTGAAGGATCATCTAGTTCCAACCCCCCTGCCATGAGCAGGGACACCTCACACTAGATCAGGTTGCTCAGAGCCACATTCAGCCTGGCCTTAAAAAATTCCAGGGATGAGGCTTCTACCATGTTCCTGGGCAACCTGTGCCAGTGTCTCACCGCCCTCATGGTGAAGCACTTCTTCCTAACATCCAATCTGAATCCACAATGCTGAAGACAAATGCTGTGATATTGGAACAGAGGTTTTTCAGAGATGTATATATACTTCAAGGCATGAAAGAAATATCTAGCAATGGAAATCTTGCTTACAGGGAAGTGATTTTTTTTTTTTAACTTTCCATCTGCTGGTTTGTTTTGTCTTCCTTGGAGGCATTTAATGCTGAGCATAGCTAGAGAACTTGGTGGCCAGTTCACAAGTCAGGACATTCCCATGTAGCTATCTGTAGAACTCCTTTGATTTAGGTAACATTACTGGAATGAATAAACTGTTCACTATTTCCAGGACAGGACCTAACTGCTGTGAAGTTCCCTCCTGTAATTGGCAGTGTGAAACAAGTAGTCATGAGCCAGCACGCTTGACTGAACTTCCTCATGATAACACTAAGAGCTGGGCTTCTGCTTTGTATGCCTCACTGATCTGCACAGAAAATTGTCTTAGAGGACGGGAGGTGTGGGCAGAGTGAGAGACAGGACACAGCTTTGTGTACAAAACATTCCCCCCCACGCAAACGGGACTCAGGGGGTGGCTGCTAATTTTAGTCTCAAATGTAAAAGCCACAGTCCAGAAATAAAGAAGTGTCACAAAAATAATAGAAGCGAGGGAGGGCGGCAGGGCAAATCTGGGCTCTTGCTTTGTGCTGCTTTGTTTGAAAGGTGGGTGTGTGCGGGCTGTGGAGGTGGTTTCGGAGAGTCACTTCTGAGATGAACAAGATGGGAAACAAACGAGAAACTGATCATTTCCTTTTCACTGTAACAATTGAATGGAAGGTATTAGTAAAGCTCACACACTGCACACCTGCAGGTTATGGGTTTCAGAGTATGGTGGGTGCTTAATCCAAGGTGCCAAAAGGCAGATTTAGTGCTTCTTTTGGCTTAATCACTTCTTTAAGAAGATGGTTTTGCATGGCATGCATTTGTATGCAGCAAGAAGGACTATTAATGCCCCCCCCCTGTAAATTCATAGTAAATTAAGGATTGAAATTATAATCTACTCTTTATCCTGTGGTCATTCCCTATGAGGATACCTCTACCCTTACACGGAGGGTGGAGCAACCAGTTCTCTCTGTGCTCATCCTTCCTTTCCTTACTGTCATTTCCATGTGTTCAAGTCCCTCCAAAAGTGCTAAATGTCTCACTTTTGTGCGAAGATGTGAGCGGAGTCTCTGTTTGGCCTCATGCTGTGTAACCCTGGGGGTTAGTCTAAGATCAGTTTAGCCACCCAGGCACCTTTAAAGCTGTTGGGGCTTCAGAGGGCAATGTACCTAAGTTGAATCAGTACTGTAAACAGTGAGCTGAACCAAACCCAAACCTGACCTGCAATGCAGCTTCAATAACATTTTTTTTTATCCTCTAACTGGCATTGAACTGTTAATGATATGCTTCTGTTGATTCCTACCAGGAAATGCAGGCCCTCCCAGGGTAACAACAAAGGCTTGTCTTTCCCAGCAGGGACCTGTTCAGCCTAGGGACAGCTGGCACCTTCTGGGTCTGGTAAAGCTGCTTTGTCACTGTCTCTTCCTCCCTTCTGCCCCCATCTTTCCCTCCCCATATGACTCACCCTGTGCCCAGCAGATGTTCCTGTCCCTGCACCATGATGCCATCTGTGCTGCACCACAGCCCTCAACAGGGATCTTTCTGGCACAGGGTGGTTTTTGCACTTGCCTGAAGTGAGCTCCAGCTGCAGGATTCCTGGCAGGAGGAGGCTGACTTTCATGTCATGGGGGAGAGCAGCTGACACTGCCAGCACTGTCCCTAAAGCCTCCATTTCCCCCTATGTGTCCCATTGCATACCCTGCACATGGCTGCAGGATTATGCTTGTGAGGTCTTCCACCTGTGTGTGTGTGTGTTCTTATATCTTCCACCTACATCTCTGTGTGTGCTCTCATACCACTGTGCTGTCTGCCTGCAGACACACATGTAGTAGATGTGGATGGATATGGCAGAGAACCACAGCTTCTCTCCTTCAGCTCCAAGGAGAAGGTGAAGAGAAGTGGAAACGCTGTGCTAAGACAGTCATAGAATGGAAGAGAAATGGAAATGCTGTGCTAAGACAATCAGAGAATGTTTGGGTTTGGAGAAAAATAAGTTGGGAGGAAAGAGGGTTAAGATAAGCTTGAATTAATAAGGGAAGGATGTAATTTCAATTCTGCTGACTCCCAAGAACTGCTGTGATGGTTGTTTTCCTTGGCCTGTCTGTCTGCATCACGATACGAAACCCTACAGCTTGAGTTTCAGCAACTTCCCTTTGAAACAAGATAGTGCTTTAATTCTTCAGAGACTGCAGGCTGAACTCCTGCCTCAGCTGGGATGGTAGAAGCGCAGAGTAGCTCCACTGACCCTAGCCTTAGTTGATAACTAATTGTGTTAGGATGTCTTTGGTGAGGCTTTCCTGCCCTGTGTCTGAGGGGGTGTTATGTGGGTTTTTTTGCAGATTTCTTCCAATGATAGCAGAGCCTTCTGGAAAGCATTGATTGACACTGCCAGCAGAACACATACCAAAACACTACCCAGCCCATGTTCTAGAAGCATAACCTGAAGGGATCAGTTGTTAAGAGATGAGGATAATCAGTCTCTAAAGCCCCTCAAGCCCTGGCCCTGAGCCCATAAAACAAAGACCAGTTTGTCTCCAGATTCCTCCACCTTTCTTTTTTCCCCCTAACTGCTGAAAGCACTTCCCTGTGTCTTGTTCTCTCAGGTAGCTTGATGACGGACTAAGTAAATTTCCCCTGTCTCCAGGTCATAATTCTGTTCATTTCAAGAAAGGGTGTTGTTCATCTGGTCTGGTTTCTTTGGACACTCAACCTGTGTGGTCAAATTGTGGTTCTTATATCCTGGTCACTGAGTGGCTTAGTCATGCCTGGTTACCAACATTTGGTTCTGAATGATTCTGTCTCACTGCTTTTTCTCACTCTTTTGCTCATCTTTTCTGGCTTCTGATTTCCAAGGGGTCTTGGTTTGTGTGTTAAAACTCCAACAGACTTTGAGCTGGCTGCCTCAGCTCAGAGGTCTGAAGACAGTCTCAGCATGCTGCTGGTGTCACCAGATAGCACATCTGTTTGGGGCAGCAGCTGTCTGCCAGGGCAGCTCACTTCACTGACAGCTACAGTGGAGGTGAAAGGTTTTAGTGATAGAAATATTTCTTGGTTCCTGTCAAGACATGCTTTCATGCAGGGGACATAACCTTTTCTTGGTATAGCAACTGTCTTATCCCTAGTCTTATTAGAGAATACAGAGTTACAGCTACAACTGCTTATCTCACAGGTGAGACAATGTCCTAGCCTCAGTGCTTCTTATTCTGTGGTATTTTCAACAGACAGAAAGATTTCAAAAGCTCTGAGGGCTAAACCCTTTCTTCTTGATTGAAATATCTCATTGGGCTTTATCTGTGGTGTTATCTTCTGGGTGAAATCAAAAATCCCTGCGTGCAGAAGGTTCTTGCAATATCTCTCAAACACAGATTTTGGTTTCCTCTAAACATTATCATAAGTGAACAGATTTTCCTTGGCAGGATCAGCGCCTCTCTGATGGTGAGCAGCCAGCTAAGTTCACAACTCTAGGAGTGCATCACTTCTCCTGTTAGCTGAATGGCATGTGTCCTGACAGACACTTGGCCTTGGGCACTGCCCAGTGTTACTGGGACACAGCTTCTTCTGTGTAGGATATCAATCCAATAGCCTCTTCTAAAATCAGAGACCTAGAAGCTTGCTTTCCCATATTTTCTTTTGCAGCAGTGGTGGTGGTAGTGTTGCCAGTGACACTGTGGAAAACCTAGTTTCGAGTCTTTTGTATGTGTCTGGAATGCTATAAAAGCCTGTTGTGTAGAAGCTCATGAGAGGAGATGCTGGGAAGAGGAAATGAACCACACAAACTGCAGGTTCTGCCCTTGGGATTCTCCAGGCACCTCATCAAGTTACAGTGCATGTAGAAAGTGCCATCCTGCAGCAGGAACCCGAGCCTCCATGCTCTACTCCCTCCAGCAAAAGGGCTTGGGTTTAGAGCCATTTCTTGCTTATAGAGGCAGCAGTAGATGTATGCCTTTGTGGCACAACAGACCTTTGAGCAGCTCTATCAGAGCTGGCTGAGTATCAAAGCCATGGGAAGAGTTGTAGAGCTCTGTGCTGGCTGATTTAGCCTGTCTATTAGCTGGACTAATTAGTGCAGATGGAAAGCAAGCCCAATGCAGTCACTCTGCTTCTGCATTCTGAGCCAGTTTGTGCAGAGCCAGCTCTGGTATTGCTGCACAGTAGCTCATTGTTCCTGTAAACATGTTGTCCATGCCACAAATCAAATCACTTTGCAGCACCCTTGCTGCTAACTCACACTGTTAGATGTCCTGGGGACCCCTTCTGTAGGATCTACAAGTGAAAAGGGCACCATTTCCCCATGTTATTTACTGGTAGAGTTTGTTCTTCCTACCCTAGGTGCTCTACATCACTTGTATTTTTTTTTTGGTGGCTTTTAATATGAAAATGCCTCAATGCTGCTGTGAGATGGCTTCTGTTTTGCAATAGCAGCATCAAAGAGTATTTCATAAATTATTTCTAATGTAGCTGTCAGTGCTGGCAAACAAATATTCCAGTGAAAAGATTAAACAGTCTACACAGCAGTGTACAAAGCAGACTGAAAAACAGGCTAGAAGAAAGATATTTCTAAATGGGTTATCTTCACATGGATATAAAACATAGAGGGAAGAAGATTACATCCTGTTCATCAAAGCTATGATCAGTTATGTAAGGTTTGGACAAGAATGACTACTTATAAATAATCCTCCTTCTGTTGACTTCTAGCTGTCCTTTAAAACCATAAAGTGCAATTAAAAAACAGATTATAGAGCACTGGAGTAAAAAATGCATAGGAAGGTCTGGGGAAAGGAAAAAAGTCTAACAAATTGTGCTGAATTCTCTATGAAAAGCCATAATGAGTGTTGGTGAAGCTAAAGCCTGAAAGAGTGGAGATGGAGAAATGGAATTTGTATCATAGTCCTCGAAGAAGAGGCACCAGATGTCCATCTGCCAGCAGGGAGAAAGGATGGCTTTGCAGGAAACAGTGGCTGTGTGCTTCTGGCTCTTCCTTTGCCACTAGTGCAGTACCCCTAACCAAAAGGGAGGCTGCTGTGTGACTGGTCACCAGCTGGAAACATTCCAGAGATGGTGGTGAAAAGGATGTTCCAGTGCCAAGGGCTTATTTCCTTGACACCTAATCTGGTTCAGCAAAATCTCTAAGAATTTTTAACAAATGGACTGAGAGGTGATAACAAATTTAGATTTACACAAGAAAAGGGTCAGAGAAACTTCTCAAGGCCATGGGCACCACACAAAGCGTGAGGAATATTGGAGGGCAGGTAAGAAAATGTGCTCTGGGGAGGCTGCTCTGGGTTTTCCATCCTAGCTGTGATCCCTGGAAGTGTCAGCACTCAGGGAGGAGGGGAGACAATAACTTGTGTTTGCTTAAATAATTGTTGCCAGTGAAGAGTGTAGCACATTTTGTTCTTACCCAAGGCGTCCTTCACAGAAAGGCAACTGGTCTGCTAATATCAACTGAAGGAAGATTTGTTTCCTTAGCCAGTTTGTTCCACTCTATACATACTAGTGATCCATATCACTGATACAAGGATCTTGGAGTCAGCTTTATTTAGGACCCCATCTTTGTGTCATCTACAGGTTTACCCATGGTTATTTTCTTTGCATTTCCATGACTGTAACAGAAATGCTCAACAGTGTTAGCCCAGCACAAACCCCTCTGAGGACACCTCAAAATCTTTCAGCTTTGGATTATTTGCATGCTTCGGGCTATTTGCACTTTGTATAGCCACATTTGTATCACAAATACGGTCAGAGGGCTGGAGCACCTCTCCTGCAAGAACAGGCTGAGAGAGATGGGGTTGTTCAGCCTGGAGAAGAGAAGGCTCTGGGGAGACCTTAGAGCAGCCTTTTAGGATTTGAATGGGGCCTACAGGAAAGCTGGGGAAGGACTGTTTACAAGGGACAATGGTTTTAAACCAGAGAAAAGCAGATTCAGATTGGCATTAGGAAGAAGTTCTTTACTATGAAGGTGGTAGAACACTGGAAAAGCTTGCCCAGGGAGGTGGTGGAGGCCCAGTCCCTGGAGACATTCATAGTGAGGCTTGATGGGGCTCTGAGCAAAGCCATCTTGTTGGGGATGTTCCTGCTGACTGCAGAGGGGTTGGTCTAGATGACCTCTAGACATCCAACCTGATGCTTTCTATGGTTCTGTGTCAAGGCTGAAGCACTGAACACATACCTATGCTTTCACTAAATTCTTTATCTGTTTTTTCCAGTATTTGACTTAAGACTGACAAACTTAAATCTTTTCCTGCATGGGTGTCCCCCACAACGTGTTTGTGTGTTTTTAATGTTGGCACAACCATCACACTTTCCCAGTCTTTTGGAATTTCATTCTAGCTGCATTTGGTATTGGTAATGCCAAGATATATCGAGAAGTATCAGCAGGCCAGAGGTACTCCAGGGCCTGCTTTATACAGCTTCTGGTTGCAAGTAATGCAGGCAGGTTGATGTACCCAAGATTGATTGAACCCAAGAGATGGATTTTTACCATCACCTGACCTAGCTGCTTATTTGACTGCAGTTTGTCATCTTCATGTGATGTGGGAACATCATATCCCTTCTTCCAAATATAAACTAGAACCTTGAAGTACTTCTGCATTTTCTGAATCATTATTGACAGTTTTATCATTTCCTTTGACTAATGGGCCTTCTAGTAGAGCTAGGGTTTGTTTTCTTCCTAATGCATGTATGAAGTGTCTTCTTGCTATCCAAACTTCACTCCCAGCCTCTTCACCTCTTCATAACTTTATCACACAGAATTACAGAGGGACCTCAAGGTTCATCTGGTGCAATCTTTCTAGGTAATAGCAGAAATGAAATGAGCTGGCCCAGCACCTTGCCAGGTGAGTCTTAAAACTGTCCCATGGAGGGGAGTCCATCTCTTCTCCTGGGAGATGATATCAATGTCCAACTGTTCTCATGAGGAAATATTTTCTTCTGGAATCCAACTGGACTCTCCCCAGCAGTAACTTGTCCCCATCACCCCTTGTCTTTTCCATGTGGCTCCTTGTAAAAAGGGAGTCTCCATTGTCCTGGTAGCCACCCTTTATGTCCTGCTACATGGTAATAATGTCTCCCCTAAGCCTTCTCTTCTCCAGGCTGAACAAACCCAGCTCTCTTGTCTTTCCTCAGATGGCAGGTCTGCCAGTCCTGAGTATTCTCCTGGCCCTTCTCTGTGTCTTTTAACAGTTTTCTGCCATATTCTAGCAGCTGCCCACCCCATGACAACCTATTGTGAAAACCACTCTGTGGCAGGCTGTAAAAGAGCCCTGGGAAAAAGGCTGCTCACATGTGGCAGGACCTGATCACCTGTGGCCAGGAAGACACAAGGGTTTGGTAGTTGTTAGCTGAGACCGTTCACTCCTGGAGAGTTTTGGCTGTGGGGAAAAAACATTTCTGTGAGAAACAGTGCTTGTGGAAGTTCCAGGAATTTATTTGAGTATGCACTCATGTGAGTGAGCTGTTGGGTGGACCAACTGATCCTATGACAAGCTGAAGATGTCTTCAGCAAGGAGGTAACCAAGCCTTTGATGTTCCAGAAAGCCTTGAGGGCTGGGTGTGGATTTGCATGAATCTGCCAGACCCTGAGAACATGACCTTCACCTTAGTCTGTCCAACCCGTGGGATGGAGGGGCCTTTTGGACAGGCCACAGTGATTAAAAGCACAGAAGGGAAGGAAATGGCTAACACCTTCAGCAGAACCTAGGCTTGATGTGGTTCTCGTAAATCAGCTGTATCAATTTCTAGTAGAGGGGAAAGGAGAGGGAGCACACACACACAGAACTTCAGCTGTCTGAACATGAGCACTGAGTCACATCTGAGCGGCTCTGAGCTGTGAGGCCATGTCTGCAGCTGCATCTCCAAGGGTGTGGGTGCTTCATAGCTCCTGTGTCATACCTGGCAGCTCCATGTGAAGGTTCAGGATACCTCAAGGCATCTCAGCTGGCATCAAATGCAAATGTTTAGGCATCTGAATTAAGCCTGTTGAGTGGGAGTCAGATTAATATACCTTAAACAAGGTAGCTAAGCGGAGGTATCTTATTTGCAAATAAAGGTTGCTGTGTAACTGATGAAGATCTAGTGAACCCACTGCAGTCATCTGATGAAGCATAGAGGTGCATTTGGGTAAGATGAGCAGCTCTTTGGAAATGCTGACCAGGGACACTCTTGCCTGGCTGGGTGGATGCCTTAGGTACCTCAGCTGGCCCTGGGCTGCTGCTCCTGCAGTGTAGTAGCTACTCTCCCTGTGCAAACATCACAGATACTGTGAGGGCAACTTAACTAACATTAGCCCTTTATCTATGAGCAGCAGGAAAGCTGTGATTCAGCCCTAAAACTCTGAAGGAGCCAGCTCACAAATAGGTGTTTGCATTTCTATAGCTTAATCTGGAGCTGGTCTCCCCAGCTGTGTTTAATGCAGGGCTGATACACATTAAGGTAATTGTTACTTCTAAGCCCAGCATTGTGCTTAGTTTGGCTGAAAAGCTAAGATCTCTAGATTACATGTCAAAATGTAGCTGTGGTAGGGAATAGTTTGTGTGGGTTTGTTTTTTTTTTTCACCTATCCAGGATATGTCATAGGCTTAGATGATCTATTTGTAGAGGAATAATTTATCAGCAGTTTTCTGTCCCTCACACCACTGAGACCTGCAGCTTCTCAAGTCTGTTATGCACAGCAGTGAGGACAGGGAATGGAGAGTATCAGCACACCTAGCAGTGGACACCCATGGCCTGAAGTAAAGGAGACACATGAATACTATGTGAGCAAGAAGCTGGCCTTTATAAACAACAGCTTCTGTCACCTCACTCTTGCTGTCCTCTATTCCTGATGTAAAGTGATGTTTTGCAATAAAAGAGGATATCACAAAGACTTTTTCAGACACCAGTCTGTTCACATGAAAGACAGAGAGTCTTTCTGCTTCCGCAGACACATCAGTTCTGATCAAGGCAAAATTTTCATCACTTTCCTGGAGGGAAAAATCACTGAAACTATTTTGTGTGAGCAGAAGCAGAGGGGAAACGCTTCCTTTTTATGCAGTGGTTCAATATATCACTGGAGAACCCTACCCACTGGAGAAGATCTAGTGTTGGATGGGGATGGCAGAAGTTGATGAATAATTACTTGGCTATATTCTATCTTTCATGAGAAGATTTCAAATTGCTTTACAAGCAGTAAGGAAATAAGCTTCCTAACACTCAGTGATGTAAAGCGAGGTGAAGGGAGATTCATGGCATACTGAAATTATGCGGTTGGCTTCATTTGGAAAATTAAAGGGCTTGGAAAAATAAGCAAGCTCCCTTATCATTGTACCAGGAATTGAAATAATAATAGTTTTTACAAAACTGTGGAGAAGCAAAGTGAGCACTGACTGTTTATAAGTGAGCTTGAGACGTGAACAGCTTAAACCCTTCAGATTTTTGGCAGTAGGGATGAAACCTTGCAGGCAAGGGCTGTTTTGTTCTGCACTTGTTTCACCAGTGGTTCAGAGCCTACCTGGTTTCTAACAGATGTGCCATTGACTGCAGCAGTTCAAGTACCTGTAAGCTTTGTGGCTACTGTTTTTTCTTACCATTATTGTTATCTGTTCTTGATAAGCAGACAAATATTATAGTAGAGCTGACTGATAAGATCTGATTGCTGTCATTGCTTCTATATTCTTACTTCACATTGTGGTGTTTCACAACCCAGATTCCTAGCATCAGCTCTGTTCTACAAATCCACAGCACCTCTTGTGTGTGCTTATAGTGATCCATCCTGTCATGTAAGAGTTTGGCTGGAAAAGATCTTTAAGATCATCCACTCCAACCCTTCTCTAACTCTACCAAGGCTGCTGCTAAACCACGGCCCTCAGCACCACATCTCTGCCTCTTTGAAACACCTCCAGCATGGGGATTCAACCACCTCCATGGGGACCCTGTTCCAGTGTTTGGGAACACTTTCAGTGAAGAAGTTTCTTCTAATGTCCAATCTAAATCTGTCCTGGCTCAAACTGGGGCCATTTCCTCTCATCCTGTCATTTTTCACTGGGGAGAAGAAACCAACCCCCACCTGGCTCCAACTTCCTTTCAGGGAGTTGTAGAGATCCAGAAGATATTCCCTCAGCCTCCTCGAGACTAAACAGCTACAGTTCCCTCAGCCAGTCCTCTCCAGACCTGTTTCTCAGACCTCTAACCAGTCTGTATTACATCTGTATTGATCCTCTATTGCATCTGTTTCTGCCTTAAGACTGCATGGGGCATGGGTACAATGTATTGTTTGAATAAGTGTCTCTTGCAAAGTGTTGTGCTCATTTATGGATATTAAAATTGCCTTCATGTAATGAGTCACAGAAAATGCCAACCCATGTCTCTCTTGGTTTTTTTATTCCCAGTTCAAGGCTCACATAATTTCGTTAGGGCTGTTGCAGTTTGAAGTGTAAACTTGCCCTGGAAATGCTGCATTTCAAATACATTCTTCAACCTGCAGTGGGGTGACAGGGTTTGCAGTCATCTGTATCATGTCTGTCACAGTGTGTGCTCTTCAGGGCTGGACTGCACAGTACCAGACAGCTTCCCTGAGGAGACAGCCCTCCTTTGTTCAGTTCTGGCTGGGGTTTTTGCTTATTAGTTGAATTCTTGGCATGGTTGTTGGACAGATGTCCACAGCGGTCACAATCACAAGACTGTTTTGGGTCTTCTGGTTGTTAGGTTTGGTTTCTAAGGAGCCTTCAGCTCCCTTTTCATTGTCTGTGCCCTTTTGAGACATAGCTGTCCTCTCCACCACCTTTCTGAAGGGCGAGGCAATTTTCAACATAATCTGAATATAGAATGTTCACATCGACAGCACTGCTATGTCACAACTCAGTTATCATGTCCAGTCCACAGACATTTCTAATTTAACACCCTGGATATTAAGAGCTGGATATTAAAAGGACAAAAATCCTCTGAAGTGCTGCCACTGCAGAGCTTTTACTGTTTGTAGTAGTGTCACCTGGATCTTACAGAAAGTTCCAACAAAACTCATGCTGAATTTTGCATGGCAGAAAAAAAAAAAAAGTTCAGCAGGCAGTGGGTTGAGCTTGATAAAATACAACAGGACTCAGGTGTTAAGAAGCCATCTCTGGTCCAGTTTATCAGGTGGCTGCAGAAATATCAGCTGAGGCATTCTCACAGTGACAAGGGAATGGTTTATGTGTTTTGGAAGCAGTGATGACAATGTAAGCACACTTGTACTGCTCATATGAAAGGTCCATCAGGCCCAGTGGTTTTTTCTCAGCACCTAGGCAGGAGTGAACTTATTGGAGGGAGAAGTGGGGTATTTTTTTTGATAACGGATTTTGCTGCTTTAGCTTTGCTCAGGCTGACTTGAAGCCCATCTGAGCTCCTGGCACTCACAGCATCCTGAGGCAAGGAGATCTAAATCCTAATCACACAACCACCACCATTTGTGGTATTGGCCTAGACCCTTTTTATGGCAGGGCAGCCAGCACTGCACCCAATGTCTAGCCTGTGAGGCTTGATGGATTTGCACCATTGCATGAGGTTCTTCTCTGATTTGTTCTTGGCTCTCTTGCTAGCAATCACTAATGCTCTGTTTGCAGTTTTACTCCTGCTGGGTATTGAACCACCAGCTCTTTGGAACCATTACAGCCCAAGTGCTTATTCCTCACTGTTAAGAACTAGCTCAGGGCTCATTATTTTCTATGCTAAGTTAGGAAGATTTGGACCATTATTTGCACTGTGTTTCAGCTGGCTCTTTGTCTCAGTATTAAGTCCTTCCTCACACTCAGCACTTATCTTTACTACCCTAAATAACTTGATATCAGCACATTTCATCATGTCCCTTCTGACAGTAAGCTTTGACTCTGTTGAACAGCTTTATTCCCATGCCAGTTCCCAAGGAAGGAAAATGCCTTCCCTCACTGGGAAAACTCTCTGATTAACTCCTGCCTTCTTCTTCCCACTTTTTAGACTTTGTTTTTTTTTCTGGTGATGCTCAACTTCTTGAAAAGCCTTTGATGAGTAACTGCAGTGAGGGTGCTTTAGAAAATCTCTTTTCTCATGCTTGGTGTCTCCTTGATGGAACTCCAACAGCTTTACATGTGAGGCATAACTCTTCCTTTCCAAAAGCTATGCTGAGTCCTCCTTAACATGTCAATTTTACTGCTTCTCCTAGTTCTTCTGTTACACTCCTAATTAATGTCTCTAGATCCCTGACTCCCCAGTGGAACCATTAAAAATAAATCACAATCACATTTATTACCTTTGTCCTCTCAGATAAAATGCCAGGTTTGAGTGAGAAGTTATACACCACAGCTGGAACTATATTCACTTAGAATTCCTAAGAGAGCACAGTCTTGTTCTGGTGATCATCTGTTTGTCTTGTTGATTTAAACTACAGCCTTTCCTACTGATCCTTCAGTTTGTCACAGATTCTCTAGTAATTCTCCCATAATGAAAGAGGCTTGCACAGAAACTTCCCTAACTCTTTTGGAGCAGCAAGACATTTATTCAGCTTTTCTGTAATGCTTTGCTCTGATCCTGTCTTCTCTGAGGGTGCCTTTCGACCTTAATCACATGTTGACTCTACTGATTCTCTGGTATGCTTCCTGCTCTTGATGCATTTGGAAGAGGATTTGCTGTCAGATTTGATGCTTTTTTTCAAGTTGCTCTTAAAAAAAAAACCAAGCCCACACTTCTGGCCTATTTTATTGCAGTTTTAAGTTTTTTTTGTTTTTCCTCATTTGGTTATGCATTAGTTTGTAAAGGATGCTGGAATAGATTCTACATCCCTGCAGGATGAATAAGCAATAAAAGATATCTGCTAGTTTTGCTCGGTTCAAAAGGACAATGACAGCAAGGATTCCTGCCAGGATGAAGCTCAAGGCAGCAGTTAGGAGAGTTAAATAATCTTCATGCTGTATAACAAGGGTTTAAAAATGGGACAAACAGAGCAAGCATAGCCCACATACGAAGAAAGATTTGAGAAATGGCACAGGGATGTCAGTAGGGTTAAAGGGCAGGTTAAGGGTGACTCAGTGTGCTGTTGTTAGGGACTAAAGCTGGAAACCACCCTGATTTCCCTAGCAGTGCCTGCCACCCACACCAGCAGCTTCAGCTCTCTGCACCAGGAAGACGTAAGCAAGAGCTCCACACTTCCTCGCACTAGAGTGTTTTTTTGATGCTGCTGCTGCCTTCAACCCTGGGCTGCTCTCCCCTTTTGTTGTGCCTCAGAGCAGCCCTGCTCATGAGAGATCCCTGCTTTCCTATTCTTCTAATGATGAGTTCTTACCTCAGTCCTCCTACATGGTATTGAAACCCTTAAGCCACCAGGTTTTCTGGTGTTCATGCCAGCACAGCTGGAGCTGACCATCCCTCAAAGGTTGTATTTCTGTGCACCGTTCACTCTTCTTGATGTGAACCATCATAAAAAGGGTGTAGTTAATGTGAGTAGCAATTTCCTGGTGGAAACTTCACCACCATGTAAGTTATATCACTTTGACCAGATGAAAACAGCTTTACTGACAAGCATCAGGCTTGAATTGTTCTGATGATTTCCGTTAGCGTGCAGTTTGCTGTGAGGGACTGGAAGGAGTAGGAGGAGATCACAGCATGTTGCACTCAAATCAAGAATGGTATAGCAAGGGCTTAGCAGCCTCTTATTTGGGATTCTCTGCCCCTGCAGCTGCTGCTAGATTGGTTTGCTCAGTTTGAAAAGCATACCATGGGAACTGAGGTTTCTCACCTATTGTATCATAATGCAGGTTAGCAGTTCATACTTTCTGCTAACAAGAACAGGCAAGCTAAGGAAAATGCATTCGTCTTACTCTCAACAATGCTCCTCTCCTCATTTAGCAAGCATGATGCAGGCTGAAAATCCCAGCTACCTAGTGTGATTATTTCCTCTGAACTCCAGCTAGGGTGAGAGATTAGGGCAACAAAGCTGGTGAAGGGTCTGGAGAACAGGTCTGGTGACAAGCAGCTGAGGGAATTACAGTTGTTCAGTCTGGAGAAAAGGAGGCTTAGGGGAAACCTCACTGCTCTCTACAACTCTCTGAAAGGAGGTTGTAGTGAAGTGGGGGTTGGTCTCTTCTCCCTGCTATGAAGGGATAGAATGAGGGAAAATGGTTTGAAACTGTGCCAGGAGAGGTTTAGGTTGGAAGGTTACATATTAGGAAAAAATTCTTCACAGAGAGAGTGGTCAGGCATTGGAACAGGCTGCCCAGGCAGGTTGGTGGAGTCACTGACTCTGGAAGTGTTCAAGAAACATGTGGACGTGGCACTTTGGGACATGGTTTGAGGGCCATGGTTTTGGGTTGACAGCTGGACTTGGTGGTTTTGGATGTCTTTTCCAGCTGAAACAATTCTGTGATTACTTTCTGGGAATTTTTATGAATCCCTGTTCTTCAAATACTTCTCATGTTCTTCCTAGATATTTCATGCAGCTGCAAAACACATTAGTCAGACAGACACCCCTGAGTCTCCCATGACAGAGCTCAGTAATGTAGACACCAAACCCAAATTATAGCTGCTTCCACAGAAACACACCAAAAGGCAGGCAGAGGAGATTGTTGTTTTCTGTGAAGAGGGTTGATACCATCTGATTGCTAATGCAGTGCAGTGAAAAAGGGAATCATCTGTGTTGCCAGCACCAGTAATGACCACAGACAGATTGCTTCCCTCTCCTCCTGTGCATCAGCAGGGCTGTGATACTGGAGACAAGGAGAGATGTTCTAGCTGTCAGGCAAATGCACTGGAGAAGTTAATACTGGAGTCAGTTTATTTCCTTAGAGCTTCATCCAGAAAGCATGACAGAATAGGCAAAGTGCCTTCACCAAGCTTTGCTTTTTCTGGCATACTTCCTCCATCCATAATGAATTGTTCTGTCTCTGCAGGGATACAGTTGGGCCCTGGAATCAGTTATGTAACTTAAATTAATTGCAGTATTTGTCAGCATTAAAGAACAACCATAAAAAAAGCCCAAAGAGAAGGTTTATTTTCACCAAAGTCTTGGTAAGAGTCCTATAAACACAACAAAGAATATCACTAATGAAAACATTTGCTCTTTTCTAGATGTCTTTATCTTTGGAATGTAAATATTTTTCATGTTTCTCTGGCACTTCTAGCTAACAAAGATAAGTACTCTCTTTGCACCTAGATATATTGTCATTGTAATGCAGACTTTTGGGGGAGAACAATCAGAGTCTTCCTACTCCTCAGAGCAAATGTGATTATTGATGTGTGCTGCACTCAGAGGTCCCCACTAGGGCCCCTTGTGATAGTGTCTTGGGCGCTTTCAGTCTGCATTCCCACGTTGGTACAGCAACTAAAAGAAACAACAGCAAAATCAAAATGAACTGTAACTCTGGGGCAGAACAGCTGAGAAATACCTGAGCATATTTAAAGCCTTAGGTGTGTGGCATATTTAAATAGGTGATGCAGTCCTGAAACCCACAGTGGTAAACCTTGTTAGTGTCACAGTACCACAGATTGGGGCATCCTCAGTGAGTCTGCAGATGATACTAAGTTTAGAGGGAGTGTTGATCTGCTGGAGGGTAGTGAGGCTCTATGGAGGGATGGGCTGGACCGATGGGCCAAGGGCAGTTGTATGAGATTCAACAAGGCCAAGTGCTGGGTCCTGCACTTGGGTCACAACAACCCCATGAATGCCCCAGGTTTGGGGAAGAGTGGCTGGAAACCGCCCAGCAGAGAAAGAACTAGGTGTGTGAACCAACAGCCAGTTGGATATGAGGCACTGCATGCCCAGGCAACCAAGGTGGCCAACAGCAGCCTCGCCTGCATCAGGAACACTGTGACCAGCAGGACCAGGGCAGTGATATGTCCCCCTGGACTTGGCACTGGTGAGGCCACACCTTGAGTCCTGGGTTCAGTTTTCAGGGCCTCCCTACAAGAAAGGGGCAAATATGAAGAAAATAAAAAGGAATTCATAGAATTATAGAATCACTTTTGTTGGAAAAGACCTTTAAGATCACAGTTTGTGTAAAGCCTGGTCACTTTAGCCTGCAGTTTAGGGGTGGAGAATGTTTTCTTTGCTGAGGACCAAATATGCCTTTCCAGGACACTGGGCAGACCACACATTAATTTGCTTTGCTATCCAGTAACAACACACACTAATTTTAATTGTGGGTTGTACCCCATAAAATGAAGTCACAGGGCATATTCAGCCAGCACAATGAAGGTTCCCCACACCTGCTTCAGCTTAATGTGCTAATCTGTCTTCTCTGGAGACTGAAAGTTCTGGGTTTAATCAGGCAGGAAAATAAATGCTGTCATTTCCACCAACAGAGTCAGAATGTTCTGACACCAAAGTCAGTGGAACTTCTACACAGAGTTTTCCTGGTTGTGGTCTTCATAAGGCACTGATCTGTATTACACAGCTGGCACTTTATGCAGCAGAAGACTGAGGCCAGAGCAGAGGCTGCTGCTGGCTGCAGCTAAGGTACTTGCCGTGGGAAAGTTTAAGAAAGTTCATTTTCCTTAGGCTCTGCCAGTGCCGTTACTCTCTGTTACTCAGAAATGACTTTTTTCTTTCAAATGAAATACTAGGTGTTAACAGCACTGTATTTGTCATCAATCAAAGGTCATCCAGTACCTGAAAAGGCCTACAGGAAAGCTGGAGAGGGACTTTTAGTAAGGGCCTGTGGTGATAGGATAAGGGGGAATGGTTTTAAATGAGAGCAGGGTGGATTTAGGTTGGACATTAGGAAGAAGTTGTTTTCTATGAGGGTGGTGAGATACTGGAACAGGCTGCTCAGAGAAGCTGTTGAGACCTCATCCCTGGAGGTGTTCAATGCCAGGCTGGATGAAGCTTTGAGCAAGCTGGTCTAGTAGGAGGTATCCCTGGCATGGCAAGGGAGTTAGAACTAGATATGTTTAAGGTTGCTTCCAACTCAAGCCGTTCTGTGATTAAGCCCCATTTTCTAACTAGGTTTTCCTAGTCTCTGTGGTACTTGGAACACAGGGCTTCATCTCACAGACTAAGAACCCTTTCTGCTGTGTTCAGAGGAGGGATTCTCTGCTTTCATACCACAAATTCTGTGAATGACAAAGGAAAGCGCTAATGAATGGCACTGACAGGAAATACCACACCACCTTATCTTCTGAACATAGAAACTGACACCGTTGTAAGGGTTAAAGATTTTGAAACAAAATTAAAGAGTTAGCTGAGTAATCACCAAAGGAATCTGTTGCTTTTTATTCAAAGCTATGTAATTATATGCAAAGATCTATGTTTTGGGAATACCACTTTATTAAGGGCTCTTTTTCAGTTACATGTTGTAGTTAAAACCGACCCCTTTGTACCTCTCACAGGGGCGTTCTCAGAGCAGTAATACTACTCTCTATATAATTTTTACATGACAAAAAAAAAAATCATAGACTCATAGAATCATTTTGGTTGGAAAAGACCTTAAACATCATCCTGTACAACCCTTCTCTAACTCTGCCTATGCTGGTGCTAAACCACGTCCCTCAGCACCACATCTCTACCTCCAGGGAATGGGGATTCTACCACTTCCCTGGGCAGTCTGTGCCACGGCTTGAGAACTTTCAGGGAGCTGCAGAGAGCAATGAGGTCTCCCCTCAGTCTCCTTTTCTCCAGACTAAACAACGCCAGTTCCTTCACAAGGCCTGTTCTCCAGACCCTTCACCAGCTTCGTCACCCTCCACTGGACCCGCTGCAGCACCTCAGTGTCTCTCTTGCAGTGAGGGCAACTCAAGAACAGCGGCCGCAGCTCCAGACCGGGTTGCCCGGCCCGGCCCGGCCCAGCCCTCCCCGGGCAGCCTCCGCCCAGGGCAGTCGGAGGCGGGACGGAGCAGCTGGGGCTGCTGCCCCCGGCAGCGGCAGGGCGGGTGAGGGAGGCGGGCACGTCCCGGCAGGTGAAGGAAGGGGCGGGTGCTGGGCGCGGTGACCGCTGCGGGGCCGGGTTGCGGGGCCGGGTTGTAGAGCCGGGCGGCGAGTGCCGCCCGCGGAGCTGAGGAGAGCCGCAGCTGAGGTAAGCGCCCTCTCTCTGCGGCGTCCTCCTGTCGCGATCGGGAGGCGGAGGCGTTCCCGCTCCCGGCGGCGCCCGTGAAGGGATCGAGGGAGGGACGGGGCCTCGAGTGTGGCCCCAGCTTCCTGCCCCTCTCCCGTCGCCTCAGCGTGGAGTCGAAGCGCGTCGGGAAGCTCCTGGGGTGAGTCAGCGGGAGCCCCGCGAAAGGCCACTGCTGCCCCGCGGGGCCCTGCAGCCCGGCCTGGGGGCGTGCGGCGCCGCGGGGGACAGGAGCGGGGTCTGGTGGCCCCTGGGGCTCTCACCTGGCATGGAGGCCTCGGGAGCTGCTGGTTTTCCTGCATCGCTTCTCCCTGTGTACACAAGTAGTCCTCTCCGTGGCTCTGCGGAAGGTGCCATTCATGGAAGCAAAGAATCGTTTTGGTTGGGAAAGACCTTTAGTATCAATGAAATCCAACCATGTGCCAACTGCTGTGAGGGAAACAGTGGAAGCACACCTGGTGTCTCCCAGCATCATTGTTGACACCTCTGGTTTGATGCCACTTGGTCGTTTGCAGGTGGAAGGTGGGAGGGGGTCAGTTTGGCAGCATGGGTCTGCCTGTGGGAGAAGGAAAGAGAAAAAAGCGTAGGTGCTTTCCTTTGGGAAGGAGAAGATGAAAGAGCTGTACTGTTCCCCATTTGTGCTCAACCATGGCTTTGCTGCTGAGTTGTGTTAGGAGTCATTTCCTAGCACGCTCCCAGTGATGATACAAATACACGTTACAGGATGAGGCAGGACATTTTCAAGGTTAGAGCAAAAATGCATTTTTGGCAGTGTTTTCTCTAGCATTATCTTCTTCAAGCCCCAATCTTGGAAGCCCCCTTGTGTTTACGTGGGTCACGCCATCACTTCTGTCGAGGTTTGAAGTTCATCTACAGGTGTAGGCTCTGTGCACACTACCTGTTGTAGCTCCTCTATCAGCAGATAGCAAGGACACCTGGTATCAGTTTATTTACTGTGTCAGCTTTTATCCCATAAGTGATCAGTGCAAATTGCTAGCAACTTAAGGATGCTGCTATCCAGAATGAATTGAGAAGGATAAATGTTTCCCCTCCTACCATTCTGTCTGCTAAGATCTCTTTCTTTGGGTTTTGATGATGCTAGTGAGGAACAAGTTGGTAGCGGGACTGAACTGGCCTTGTACCTTGTCTGGTTTCGTCATTACAGTTGAGTTTATGTTGCTAAGTGGATGTTCAACAGCCTTTCCTGCTGGTGTGTGCACTCTTGCTCACTGGTGTACTAGCACCACTTCACTTTCCTGTGTGAAATTAGTTGCATTAAACTGGTAAGTTTCCCACTGCCAAAAGCAAATTTCTACGTTCACTCTGCTTTTAGTGTCTTAGGGGCTACGAAACAGTTTCAGATCAGAATACTACACCTCTTCTGTGTATTTTTAGTTGTGTTAGTACAGGAAGTGTAGAGCTGGAGCCTTTGCAGTTTATTTCATTCACGTACCTCTTTCATGCTGCAGACAAAAGGAGAATTAACTTGCTGGTTTTCTTCTAGGCATAACACGTGCTCCTTTCCCTTCCTGTTGCTGTGTTTTGGACTCATCTTGCTGTTGCAAGAGAGCAGATTGAGATACACCCCTTGCCAATATTCCATTACTGAGGAGTCAGTACTGGGTCAGCTTAGTTTCCTGTTTGTAAATTTTTTGTTTTGAAATCTCCCAGTTCTCCATAAATTTCTCCACGAAGCGTGACAAACCTGATGCTAAAATGTCCAGAAAATGAAGAGGGTTTTTTTTTTGGGTTATAAAGGAGGGAGATACAGAAATTCCAGTAAAGGTTTAAAGTTTTCAAAGCAGTGAAAATGAATACACCAAAATAAATTCCTGTGGGTGCTTCAGACAGGGCTGAGGGAGAGTTCCTGTGTTTGAGGCCAATCTGATCGGTTGACTGTGAATATGTAAGCTCCTATGCATAGATGAACCCCCTGCGCTTCTGAAAGCAGACTTCCAGTCTGATTTTGTTGTTAGAAAACTTAGCCTACCAAAACCCCAAACCAACTAACCAAAACCAACAACAACAAAAAACCCAACCAAAAAAAAAAAAAAAACCAAAACCAAAAACAAAACAAACCAAAACCAATCCAAACAAAACAGGGGCCATGAAAAGTCTCCTCCTTGAACTTCTTGTTTAAGTGGACATGAGGCAATCTCCTTGGATAGAAACCCAGACATGGTAGCCACTTTACTAATGGATACCCAGTAGAAATGGAAGTGCAGTAAGAGCTGTTACTCTTCACAACACTAAGACTCAGACATGGCTGACCAAGAGGCACATCCCTATCTGTTCCTTTACCTGTAGGAAGAGTGAGTGCATTTGATACTCAAACTCTGGTGGTTTTGTTGTTTGCAAGCATTTATTGCTGTGCACTACCATGCGGGTGGTGAGGCACTGGAACAGGTTGCCCAGAAGCTGTGGAGGCTCCAAGCCTGGCAGTGTTTAAAGGCAGGTTGGATGGAGCCTTAAGCAAGCTGCTCTAGCAAGAGGTGTTCCCTGCCCATGGGACTAGATGATCTTGAATGTCCCCTCCCACCCAAACCGTTCTGTGATTCTGTTATGTCAATGAATTGTGGCTAGCTTGACTCCTGATCTTAAAATGCCGATGTGAGCAACCCTACCATTTGCAAAACTGTTAGTCTGTCTTACTGTAGGATCAGGATCTTGGCTTACTACTTCTGTCAGCCCTTGCAGGAAAGGTCACATAAGCTCAGACTCTCATCAGAATTGATGGATAGCTCTGTCAACAATGGTGAGGAATCAAGAGTTGCCAAGGGACTTCCAGAGTAAATTGGCTGTGTTTAGATTTGAAAGTACTTTTTGAAAGTTGATATAATGATTCTTCCACAACACATTCTGTCTTCTGATGGGGGTTTCTGAGGGAGGAGAGAAGGTAAGGTCCTAGATGGCTGCTACTCTCCTATATAAACATACTTCTGGCCTTTTTTGAAGGTAAGTTTATTCCAGGAAGGTATTTCCTGATAACATTGCTTCATGTCTGCTTTGGACCTGTACTGTAGTAGATACCAACTGGAAAGGAGGTGGGAGTCTGGAAATCAGAAGGGCTTAAGGCAACCAGAAAGGTAATTCAAGAGAGACTAGATCTCTTGGTATTGGAATGTGCCTTTTTTCATACTATTATCCCATGTACATGTACCACTGTCTATTCCTCTGCTATTTGTGGACCATTGCTAACTCTCCTGTTAGTCAACACCTCTTCTACTCATCTTAAGCTGGAATGCCCAGACAAGTTATGCCTTTTGCGATGTCTTAAGGAGAGGACTGCAGGCACTGAAGTTTTGGTCAGTCTCACTGCGCTTGGGTACGTTGTAAACTGCAAGGAATGGTTTCTCCTGCTTAGTGAGGACAGGTGGCTGGACTAGAGCACATAACAGAACTCCCTGCACCATGCTGCCTTCACTGTTTCTCTCCAAGACCCATTGGAAGGTTTGCTCAATCTTGCCTCTTTTCCATAAACTTTGTTGCATTCCTTATTCCTTTACTAAAAAGAAAATGGGGTTGATGAGTCCACGTTCCATTTAACACACGCAGGAATCAGAAATCTACTTTTCCTCAGGTAGGGGATAATTTTTAAATGAGGCAGTAGTTGGGGGAGAATGCAGAGACATGACTTGCTCTGGAAACAAAAGTTGGTGTTGTTCTCCCCTTGTCCCAGCATGCCAGCAGAACTGAAATAATCTATTTGTTTTACTGGCATGCCATCTCATTTCCAGTAATGACCAAGTTCTTATCTCTTCCAAGCTGTTATTGCAGTCATTACACATGTCTGAATATCTTTGACAGGAAGATATTTAAAGGTGATTTACGGTGCAGAGAAAGGATTGCCAATACTTCTGCCTTCAGCTTCTGCAGACTGTTTTAAGGAGCAGAGTCAAGAGTAGCTTGCATGCTTGCTGGGAGATTTCTCTTGTATCTTCCTGCCACAGTCGTCAGCTGGTTTAACCAGACGAATTCAGGTATAACTGATCTGTAGCTAGGGTTCTCTCTAAAGTAGTTCTGGCAAATCTTAGCTTCATGGAAAGTGGACATTCTGGATCTGTCTCCTAAAACAGTTGTAAAGAACTGAGCTAGAGAGGTGGTGTGAAATAGACAAATCTTTGGCTAAGTTCAGTAATAACTGCTTGCTGAATTTTGTTGCTAAATTGATCTTCAGATCTGTGGTTGCCTAGAGATAAGGATAGCAGACCTTTGCTTCCTCACAATCTTACCTTTCAGGGTCACTTCTCTCCTAATATGACAGTAGGTACATTTGAATCATTGGCTGTTAGCATTTTATGTTAGAGTTCATCTCTTGTCTGGCAGCTGATTTGTAAATGTCCAGCTCCCTGACTTAACACTGGTTACCATGTTCCATTGAAGTGATGAGTCCCAGCTTGCTGTAGAAAACCAACCAGCTCTTTGGAGTTTAAACGGTGTGTCTCATTCATGCTTCTTGGCAGTACTTGGAAAGAAAAGGCTGGGGGAATCCAATGGCAGCTGTGTGCATGTCTGGAACTGTTGCTGCTTCGGTGGACTGTGTTTAAATATTGACTAGAAAGATGATGGGATGTGTGCTGCAAGACTCATCATGACAGGTGATTTGCACATAAGAGGCACGTCTAAAAGATTTCTCAGGAATTTGAAGCACCTTCAAAGAAGAGGAGGTAGAATAGAAGGAAGTAGGAAGATTTAGGATTGCTAGGTTTAGTACTTGTGTGGTTAACAAAAGTAAATAAAACATATTTCTTATGGGGGTGCTGAGGCACTGGAACAGGTTGCTCAGAGAAGTTGTGGAGGTTTTAAGCCTGGCAGTGTTCAAAGCCAGGTTGGATGAGGCATTGAGCAAGCTGATCTAGTGGAAGGCGTTCATTGCAAGGTTTTGGAAGTAGATAATCCTGAAGGTCCCTGCCAACACAAAGCATTCTATGATTCTGTACTGCTGAGTGATGGAAATGTAGCCTGCAGGGATGGGTTTTCCCTCTATTAGGAAAAGAATGAGAATTTTGATTGGGCTTCAGTGACCTGAACTCCATTGTTACTGAGTGTAAATGTCCTTTTCAGTGTTCAGGTTAGCTAGCCTGGAACTGCCAGCTGAACTGCATCTTTAGGTGTTATTCTGCTTTCACACGTGGAAATAAGGTCAGGTCTAGTTTAGCTGGCAGTCTTCCTATATAGATGAACCATGGACCCATGCTATGCAATTTAATAATTAATCCTTAAACAAAAGCAATACTTAATTCTAAATGCTCTTGAAAGGACTTTAACTCTAGCTTCATCTTGTATTAGTATGGAGTTTTTAATTTAAAGATATGCAAAATTAGAAACAAGAACCTTTAGAGGAGGGAAATCTTACTTAACACTTCACTTTCCACTTTTGTTTGGTTCTTCTCCAGACAAAGGATGAGAGCCTCCTACTGTCCAGCAGAGCTTTACTCTGCTAAAATCAATCACTGAAATATTCTTATCTTTTTTTATTCAGCATTTCAGATCCTGAAACAGTTTCTAGTAAGTGTCAAAGTGTCTGTTACTCATTTTCTTTTTTTTGTCTAATAACTGCTCAGTAACAAAAAAGGAAGAGAGGCAGAAGTAGATAGTTGTGAATGCTTTGGTCTTGTCTGATGAACTACAGCTTGTAACACCAAAAAAAAAAAAAAAGGAAAGAAAGTGGTTTGGTAGTAAGCTTTGTTTCCCCATTCTATTTTTAACTTCAGCTATTGCACTGATAGGCATTAATCATCATTCTGGAAAAACAGTCATTTTTATAAACATTTGCATATTTTCCTGGTAAATAAATGGCAGTCTGTTGAGGTGGGGAAAGAACTTGTTTAGAAGTCTTGTGAACTGTGATTTTGGGGGTTGTGCCCTGTTGAACCTGTAGAAGTAGAAACTAGATTTGATCTATGATGTCCTTTCAATGTCCACATGTAAATCTTACTCCAAGTTAAAATCTCATTGAAATGACCTTTTGTGTTGTAGTTTATTAGCTCTCTTAAATTCTTTTACAAGATGGTGTACGTCTTAAATTCTGATACGTGCGAGGGACAATCTCTCTCTTGGTAACACTTATTAAAACTCTTCTATAAAGTAAAAAGTTCTGGTTTAAAAGCCACATCCTTACAAATTTCACCTTGAAGTCTACCTAGTTCCTCTTAGCTTCAGCAGAAATTGCATCTGAGTGCTGGGGTTGACATCCAAACCAGAATGGTGTTAACTTTGAGAGCATGCAACCGAGCAGCAGAGGCTTAAATTATTAGACTCTAATCTTGTGACAACCCTACTAAAAAGAGTAAATAAATACTTCGGTGTTGCTTAATAGTAATTCTATTACAACATGTCAAAGAATTGTTTTGTTTCTCCTAGACCAGCTCTGAAGAGGCCAACTGGAATGTAGTACAGCTGTAAACCAGTTATTTCTTGGAGTGAGAGCACCTCTTGCCTGGGAGTACTGTGGTGTGATCTCAGGGCAGAGGAGGCATGGGTTGTTACTGAACAGTGTTCTTTCACTGCATGTGGTCCTGGAGCTTTCAGACAAATCTATGAATTGCACTGCTTTGACTGACACCAAGCAGTGAAGTCATCTGCTGGTCTTTCCTCATACTAATAAAGCTGTAGTCTTTAGATACTAAGGCTTGTGTAGGGTTGGTCTTCCTTCTTCTTGTTTTCTATACTTCTCTGTATTCCTGGAAAGATTAACATTTTATCTACTTTATGTCCTGATAAGGATGTAGAAAGAAATTTAGCACAAAGAAACCTAGCCTATGAGCCTACTGGGACTATTGACAGATAAAAGGCTTATAATTACCTAATTAATAACTGACCTCTAAACTTGACTAAGCAAAAGGAAGCACTTCAAGCTATGTTTGGGCAAAAGAGTGACCTTGACTTGCACAGCTGCTGATCATCTGCAAGCTGTTAAATGCCTTTAATCAGTCAGGCTGAAACATTCCAGCTTTCCGTAGCCATTTTTCAGTCACTTGATCAGAATCCACTCTCATGCCAGGCAGATAGGTTTCCAAAGCACTGCAGAGTTTGAGTGGTGTGGGATTTGTGTATCCGGCTTTCTGTACATGTTCCGTGGAAAAACAAGCTTTCTGCTGACACAGTGGGCAAACCTCTACTGATTGGCCTGTGCAGTCTCCATTGTTTGGTGTCTAGGAGAGAGTCCATACCTTTGATTTCTAACTGGGAATGTCAGACTCTAAATTGGTGAATATACTCAGCAGAACACTAATCAGAAAGGTGTTTGATTATTTCTTCCCTGAAAGGGTTGTCAAGCCCTGGAAGAGGCTGCCCAGGGAAGTGGTGGAGTCACCATCCTGGAGGTATCTAAAAGCTGTTAAAATGTGGTGCTGAGAGGCATGGGTTCATGGTGACCTGGCAGGCGCTTGGTTAACAGTTGGACTTGATGATTTAACAGTCTCATCCGACCAAAATGGTCCAATAATTTTAGGAGCACACAGGTCTTGCTATCAGATGAGTAGTTCTCTTCCCTCTAAAGAGCCAGAGATAGAAAAATACCTTGAAAACTACCAATGTGACTTGTGATGGTGGGTTTAGGGCAACCTGAATAAGTAATACAATGATGCATAGTCTGGCCCATGAATGAGCTTGTGTGGGTGCTCTAACTCAGGAGTGAATTAAGCATGGCAGACTGCTAGGATTATGCTAGATAAATACTTGATGTGTGACTGTGTGGTGGGGAAGGGAGGGAAACTGGAAGGGAAAGATGAATATTTTAAATGTATTTTTCATGTTTAAACTAGGAGGACAGAGTTAGATAACTTAACTATTCTCTAGCCAGTTATAGGAAATTATTATATTTGTAGGAAGCTGTTGTAGGAAGAAGTTCTTCTAGGAAGAACTCAGTGAAATTCTTTTTTCCCTCTGAAGGGGAAGAACTCACAGTGGAATTCTTTTTTCCCCTCTGAACTCAAAGCCTCAGTGAGTCATTTCCCTCTTGCTCCCCCCCCCATCAGCACCCTTATTTCTGTCTCCAGGCAGTATCAGGATGGTCGTGTAGGTGGTTGCTGTTTAGAAAGCTGCTATTCTGAGTGAAGAGGCAAACTGAAGTCTTATCAAAGGAATGTGTGAATTTGCTGGATGCCACCTCTTTTGCTTCGAGGTGCAGATAACCTTTCCTAATAATGCTGAAAACAATGGTGATAAGATGGAACACCCTATTTCCAAATGCACACAGCACTAGGTTATATCCAAGTGGTTAAGCCCGGAAACTATCTGTCCTGTTGGCACTATGCCTGTTGAGCCTCTGCTGCCAGACTGTTTCTCTACAGCTCCCCAAGCGGAGAGCAGTTCCGTTTCTCCTCCTTGCTGGCTGGCAGCTCTGCTTAGCAGAGTGGTTAATGGTCCCGGAGGAATGAGAACGCTGCTAGGGGCAGAAGGACATCTTAGTGGAAGAGGAGGGTGTCACAGTGCTGCTGATGCCACCTGCTTGCTTGCATTGTGGGATCTGGCTCCCCAGCAAAGTTGGGTTGGCAGGTGGCAAGGGATTAGTGACCAATCTGTTAATTACTGAAGATGTTCTAGCCCCTGATCTAATGGGCTGCAACAATGTCATGCTATTTGAGAATTGCTTGGTAGAAGGAAGCTCTCTGCTGGGCTATTGAACTGGAAGCTAGGTCTCTTCTTCAAGAGCTGGAGATCTTACTGTGGCACTTGACTGATGGGCTTGGTTCCTCCAGAGGAAGCCAAGTAGCAAGGATTTGCAGCAGTGTCTTTGCTGTGGCAAATGGAAGTCTTTTTGTTTGGAACTCTTCGTTTGGCAACTGTATACAATTTCCTTCCTCCCTGGAGTGTTCTCTTCCATTTTAGTTAGCAAGGAGCACATGAATTACATGAATGCTTCTAATTAATTCTTGCTTCTGTCCCTGTGCACAGGAGGTATACCCTGCATAGCAAGAACTCTGACAAGATCAATTGTGTGTACTTGAGTTTTAATGCTTTCTAGGCTTCTCTCTATCCTTTCTCACTTATGGATTAGTTTTGGACATTCAGCTGAAGTCCAACTATTGCACTCTTTGCATTCAATTTTGATTGTGCCAGGCCAGCTGCTGGTTCTCTGATAGACCACACAGGAGAGGAGGTGGTGCTACAGCAATAGAAGTGAAGCACAGTGACTTTGTTGTTACTTTTTTGCTGCCCATTAAAAAAAAAAGGAAAAAGACAAAAAAAAAAAAAAAGTTTTTACTAGCTGTTATTAGAATGGTAAATGCCTTCTCGGGTCATAAAAGGTTAAAAAAGTCCTATTATATCTTGTGAACAATTTGTTTTGTTTTGTTTTGTTTTTTAAATAGGTCAGCTGAAGATTATTGAATCTAAGTTAAAAGCTTTCACTGCTTTTTCTTTTTTCTTGTGGAAAGAATCCACACAAGAGATCTTTGGAAGAGGAACAACCACTTCTCTGATATCTTAACACTTATTCTTGCTTAGAGGCAAATAGAAATGGATGTACTTGTTTGTACACTTCGAAAAATTTGGCACCATGTTAGAGCTGGAGTAATCTAACTGCCATCTGGTGTGGCTCTTCCAAAGAAAACAACATCGCCATCAAGGCAAGGCTAGCACTGTGAATCCAAACTGTGGTGTTGTGCTGCTCGTTAAAGGTAGCTCTTTCCAGAGAGACATACCCACATCATGCTACACAGATAATGTGTGTATGTAAATAAACATGCACAGATATTGGTGCAATATAAACTGAATAACAGGAGGTGGAAAGCGGCTGCAGTTCTACCGAAACCTAACTGGTTTCCAGGATGTGCCTCTGATAACCATAATCAAGTTTTTGTTTCTCTGGTATGAGAAGGTCTTTGTTGAATAATCAAACTGCATCTTCTGAGTTTCCTTTTATTCGAGTGATTCTTTGGAGCAAAAATCACTTGTAAAATCACTTTGGTTGAAAAAGCCCTTGAAGATCATCCAGTCCAACCATTCTCTAACTCTACCAAGGCTGGTGCTAAACCATGGGCCTCAGCACCACATCTCTGCCTCTTTTCAACCCCTCCAGGGATGAGGTCACCCCTTAGCCTCCTCCTTTCCAAACTAAGTGGTATGTATGATCTGTCATTTGCTGGGGTCTGGGTGAGCTGTCATATTTACTATACAAAGATGTCAGGTTTGATTACTTGGGTTGAAACAGGAGTAATCCCATTGACCCAAATTCCTGAATTTCTTTTGTACAAGTGAAATCCAGCCTGAGCTCTTAATTGTGTCCAATAAGTGACTCCTGATTGGAATGCTTTAAGAGTACCTAGGATGAGTGTAGCAGGCAGATAAGCTGTAAATATTGTAAAAGCTTCTGCTGGAAGTGTTAGGTGCTCTGTCTGAATTCTGTGACGTATCACAAGTTGGGGTTCCTTGGACTTAATGACTGTTAGTTGTGGGCAGTGCACAAAACATTAGGTTTTGGAGGTCACTGTGCTCTAAGTTCAATGTGTTACAGCGTTTTTCTTTTGATTTTGTTTTGGTTTGATTTCTTCCTCCTCTGCAACATTAATGATCACCACTCTAGGAAGGAGTCTGATTGACATATGCAGTACCACTAGATCCATTCCCATCCTCCTTAGTGCTCTGAAGCTTTTTCCCAGCATGAGTTAATTCTTACAAAGGCAGGCCAGAATAGAAGGTGGTTTGAGGAGAAGAGTTAACTGGCATCCAGATCAGATGGAAAGTAAGAATCTAGAAGTTGTGTTTTAGCTCCTTGCCTTTGACCTGTCTGACTGCCAGCTGTTTGTCACTTCTAAGGTGTGATGTGTGCCTCTCATGCCTGTTGTGAAACCTTGCTGGACACATGGTTGGCACTATGCCAGTAGTAGATTTGATTAGACAAACTGTGAGCAGTGGTGAAAGATAAGAATGTTGTTGGTCATGTTTTATGATGTTGTATATGAATGTCTTCTCTACTTGAAAAGAGATCTGTGTGAGAGCTCACTTTTGAATGCAACTCTACAGCCTCTTCAGAGGTGTAGATCAGTGTTGAGGTCATCCTTGCTCTTGAGGTTCATTTAAGAAAGATTGAAGAGGAATGTATCTATATCTATCTATATATCTATTATGGTGGTTGTGTTCTGAAGCAAGAAGTGCTTTCCATAAAAGAAATGATAACGTAAAATGGCATTGTCCAAAATGCCCTGTAGAAGCAGCCCACTGCCTCTGACTATCTTTTTAAGGTTAAGTGACGTGAAGTGGCTGCTACTGTTAGAATGAGTCCAGAGGAAGCCATGAAGATACCTGATCAGAGGTCTGGAGCACCTCTGCTTTGAAGAAAGCCTGAGAGAATTGGGGTTGTTCAGCCTGGAGAAGAGAAGGCTCCAGGGAGACTTTAGAGCAGCCTTCCAGAACTGTTATAAAGGCATGGACTGAGAGGACAAGGGGTAATGGCTTCAAACTGGGTGAAGCTGTATTGAGATGAGACATGGTACAGAAATTGTTCCTCATGAGGGTGGTGAGGTGCTGGAATGGGTTGCCCAGAGAAACTATGGAGGCTGCAAGCCTGACAGGGTTCAAAGCCAGGCTGGGTGTCCCTGCCCATGGCAGGGGGTTGGAACTGGGTGATCTTGAAAGTGTCTTCCAACCCAAACCATTGTAGGATTCTGTGATTCTGTGACTGCTCCCTCTCATGCCTTCCAAATTAAAACTGTTTGTTTATTGCTGTCTTTCTGGCACAGCCTCCTAGTGTACATTTGTTTTAATTTTAAAATCTTGACCTACAATCATAGCTATGCATGATCTGGTGATTACAATTAAATTCAGCTTTTGTAAAAATCAAGCATGAGCTTGCAGAGATTCTTCTTTTCACTGTGTGTATATATACAAGAAAATGTAAGCAAGACTTACCTAACTGATGAAATATGCAGTAGCCTTAAATCCTCATTGTTGTAATCCATGCTCCTACCTGTTTCAGCTCTTGGATTTAGTGTTTTGTGTGGTTGGAGGTGGGAGTGGCAAACTACTGAGGCCTTACAACATCCTTTAGAGAAGTTCATATCATGATTGAAAAGGGAACAGCCACTGGGCTCAGAATAAAGAAATTCTGTTCCTGCTGCACCGACTTGCTTGCAAGGAGCTTCAAAGCTGTTGGAGGTGGGGACTGTCCATTAGCAATGCTACCAGCTGGGCCTTCTAATTCTATCAATTACACTTGCATGGTTATGAGCTTATTTTGAGACTCTGGTTCCTAGTCAGATTTTCCAAATACGAGAAGAGAAAACTCTGAGATGCTTTACTGTGTCATTACTTAGAAACCAGCACCATCTACTGTGTTGTGCAGCAGCAAAGTGAATCTTTGTGGTTGCACTTCATCTTTCCAAACAAAAATAGGAAATGTTTGTCTCCTTTTGTCTTCTCAGGGTCTGACAGAAGTTGAACTTCCTCTTTGGTGCAGCCTTTTGCCTGCAGAGGTATGTAACCTAAAGCAGAAGGTTACTGCAGTCCACCAGGAGGGGGATGTGCAAGCTTGAAGGGCTCACAGATGGCCTGACCAAATGTTTCCCCTCAACCAGGGCTTGCTGAATTTCTGCAGTATTCAATTAGTAGCCTCTTAGTGGGGTCAGCAACAGAGTTTATAAATTTACTCATTGCATTTTTTTGCTGAGAGACATTCAAGAGTTCTTTGTAAGCTTTATGCGGTTTTGGATTTTGTAACATTCTGCTGCAGGGATGTTTTAAAATTGCTTATATACAGGAAATTTCCTGCTGACTTGCATATACACTAACATGAAGTACGCTCCTGAACTGGCAGTAGTAGTCTTGGACCAAGGTTTTGCTAGTTTTGTGCAAGCACAGTATGCAATGAACTGATGGATCTTTTATGTCATCACAGAATAGTTTGGGTTGGAAGGGACTTTCGAGATCATCTAGTTCCAGCTCTCCTGCCATGGGCAGGGACATTTCCTATTGAACCATGTTGCTCAAGGCCCCATCCAACCTGCCTTTGAACACTGCCAGGCTTGGAGCCTCCACAGCTTCCCTGGGCAACCCATTCCAGTGCCTCACCACAGCTCTGCAGGACTTGGCCAATCATGTTGATACTTCTGCTCAGTTATGTAATTGGGTTTTTAACTCTTGCCTACTTGCAGTTTTACCACAAGCACTGAGGAAAACCATCAGTTAATCACAACAGCTGCATTTGTAGGCTTCTTTACAAGGACCCTGTATATAGGTGAGTTAAAAGGAGCAAAGAACCTGTCCACCTGGTTTGAATAGGGAAGGAGAATGAAAGCCTTGCCTTGCTAAAGTGTCTTCAAACTTACTGGAAATAACATGATAAGCAGCAAAAATGTTTAAGAACTTGCCTCCCATTATAAGTGTTATTTAGACCAAATGTTACTGCTGTGGTCTGACAGAGGCTTGGCACCCAGTCAACTCACTGGGTGAATGCTCTTGGACAATTTTGAGGGGCTTTTTGGTTCAGTAGAAATCTTCAAACTGAACTTGAAAGGCTACTCATGATAAAATTGCCAACATACAAAATGATGCTGTAACAATTTGAATTCCATCCTTACCTACATCAGTGTGAAGTCTGAGGTTATTTTTCAAGACTAGCTGATGTAAGAGAATCTGTTAAATTATAATGTCCTTAGATTGAGAGTTTGCAGAAGGTTCCTCTCCAGCTGCATAGTCTAGCTTGTTTTTTCACAAGCTATACTTTGGGGTTATACTTTGGTCTACAGATGTTTGAACAATATATGACATTAACCATATCCCCAAATCAGAGTCATTATATCATCTCCTAGGACTTGTGCCAAGCTGTTTGGTGAAACAACCAAGAAAAGTTGTAACTCTGGTTTAAAATTGATAGGCTCTTTCTCTCAAGTATGGCTTATTTATTGCAGACCACTGCTGGCTGGTTTTGCTGTATTCCTCCATAGATGTTTGGAGCTTAAGAGCTGTGGAGTATAAATAAAAACTCAGAAGCTTTTTGACCTGAAGTGTTTCTCAGTTTTAGATTGAACGTATATTATTGAGGCTTCAGCTATCTTTCTAAATATATTTAAGTAAGTAAAAATATTACTAAAGCTTCTTCAGCTCCTTCTCAGTAAGCTGAAAGAGTGAAGGAGTGCTAGCTGAAGTTTGAAGAACAGGGATTCTTTTGGCATTGAAAGAAAATTTTTGGAACTTCTGGCCTCATTTCTTGCCTTTGCTGTTTTTGTTTGTTTTCATTCTGCAGGTCGCCCAGCAGAATTAATTCTGATGCGTGGTTATTCATATTTTCAGAGCACTGCCTTCCCTAGCAGATGAAGGATTCAGGCAAGTAATTGACCTCATCTGCAGCTGTGGAGTGTAAAGCTGACAAATATCTCTTAATACACTGGATTTGTTTCCACTGTGATCTAGAAACCTGGGACTAAAATAGTTTGGTAGATTTAATAATCCACTCCAAATTTAAGTTTACTAAAGACAGTGAAACTTGAACACAATGTGGCTGCCTACACTGCCTTGCTACACTGTAGGCTTGTGTGGAAGTCTACCATGGATGTACTCTCAGGGTTATTCTGAATGGAGCTCGGCTTCTGAACTGACTGCTTGCTCCAGCTGAACGACAGTGGGGTTCATGCTGTTTTTTTTTTTTCATTTGGTTTGTTGCTTTATTAACTTTTCTGCCTTGCCAGTTGCTGGGCTCTTCTCATACTGCTTTTATTTAAAGTCCATTTTTGCAATTTCCTGTCAACTGGTCAGCAAGAGGAAGCTGTCTTGCTGCAGAGACAACTCACCCCCTGAGCTAGGCTAGTGAGTTTCTGCCACCGCAGGATTTGAAGTACAGTGCTCAGTGTGTTGCTTTTGCTTTCCTGTAACTAGAGATAAGTAAGAGCTGCTCCTAACAATGGCAGACACAACTGGCTGACATCCTCAGACAGTGGCCCTGGGGGAATGAAATCCAAACGCTCATTGCTTATGCTTTGGTTCTTCCTTTTAATGCTCTCTGAGTGAAAGCTCATAATGTTAAAGAAATGAAGTAACTCATTTGGAGTGAAATTCTCCTTACGCTAGCATGGTGCTGAGCTGCTTCTTGCCACTGATTTTGTGAAAACAAATGAGTATGAGTGGTCTGAAAACCATGAGCCAGAGTTCCTTGCAGGACAGAATTTTGTGTGGTGAGGAAAGATATGCTTAATGCTCTTTCACTTCCCTGACAGAAATGTTGATGAAATCCATAAAGACTTCATGTCTCTTCAGACTCCTGATTTGCAATTTTGAAACACAACCTTTCAGATTAATGTTTGGTCTAGAAATTGAAGCTGAATTTCCCTTTTGCCAAAACTGTGAATAAAATTTCATTTTATCTTTTTTTTTGTACCTCAGTGGAACACCAGCTTGTGTGTGGGCATGTGTGAAATGGCTTCTGTTCTAACTCTGTGACCATCTTGATAGTGTTGGAAATCACCAGAAAAATCAAAAGAGGATCTTGGAACTTAACATGAAAAATCCTGTATTTCTGAGTGCTTAAGTGAAGAAAAGGAGAGGACAGCATCAGAAGGGTTAGAGTGGAAAAGCAGTACTTCAGGAACACACGTTGGATTAATGAAGCATAATTAAAATGAGACTGTTGAGGCCAAATTGCTTGGTATTAGAGTTGTACAGTTTCAAGCTGAAAAACGAGGCTTAGGTGTGGCAGACCAGAAAAGAGTAAAAGGAACTGATTGTTTTTTCCAGTGTTGCATATAGCCAAATGCTGTCATTTTGATCACAGATTTTTTAACTGAGGTAGAGAGGAAGATTGCCAAGATGGTGATGCAAGCTTAGAAGAGGGTGCTTAGATGGGAGAGAACTAGGGGAGGAAAAATTGCTTTAAAGCACTGCATGTTAACGCTCAAAGTCTAAATTGGTAACTGATATTGGGGCAGATAAAGCAAGTGAATTTAATTCATAAACTCCTGAGATGTAGTCTTCTTTACATCTTGACTGTATAAAAAATCTGGTATTTAAGTCACTGAGAGAACTGGGTATTGCTTGTCTTCTTATTAGCAGCCTTCCAGTATTTGAAGGAAGCTTCCAGGAGAGCTGGAGAGGGATTTCTGACAAAAGTGGAGGAAGAAGCTGGATTTAGATGAGACATGAGGAAGAAATTCTTCCCCTTGAGGATGCTGAAGCACTGGAACAGGTTGCCCAGAGAAGCTGTGGAGGTTTCAAGCCTGGCAGTGTTCAAAGGCAGGTTGGATGAGGCCGTGAGCAAGCAGCTCTGGTAGAAGCCCATGGCAGGGGGGCTGGAGCTACATGTTCTTAAAGGTCTCTTCCAACCCGAACCACTCTAGGATTCTTATTAAAGAGCAACAGGATTTTGACTTGATCCTTTTAGCTAACAACAGCTGTGTGATGTTTGTTGTTTATTTCTTCTTCCTATACAACCTGGCTATGGAGAGGTTGCAAGTAGATGCCCTATGGTGACATCTGAGAAGTGCTTTTCTAGCCAAGACAGCCATGGCTAGTTACGGAGTACAGATTTGTGTCCCCTTCCCCTAAAGCATGCAAATAAGCTTTACTTAGCCTATTTATCTCTGTAGGCTTTGTCTATCATTCTGCAACTTGCTAGTTGGTTTTGTCTTGAACTTTCTAGCTTGAGGTGGTGTTTAATTCCAGACCAAATCAGTGAAACACTTGAATGCTGTAAGACCTTCATATGAAATAAAAAAGGGTAAACCAGTGGCTTATATTCATCATCATTTGGTGATAGCTGTCCTGTAGAATTGTTATCCTTGCCTTGTAAGCCTCTTGGATTCCAATTTTATTGTCTCCTGTGGTTTGAGTAGCATCAACGTACAGGCAAGACTTGCTCTAAAGCACCTGTTGCTCCATAGCCTTTCCAAAGAGCTATTTTTAATTTCTTAGGTTGTAGAGGGAAGGACAGCCCACCTGTGGGGGAGAAAACAGATGAAATACTTATCATAGTTGTGTGGTGCAGTGCCAGGTACCTGAAGCACAGGCAGCATTTCTGGGCTGTGCCTCTGCCGCCACGGGAGGCTGAGTGCACTGCAGGAAAAAAGAACTAAAAGGTGAGCAGAGAGCCAGGGAGTGCTGGGAAATCCCCTCTGCTCTCTGGCTCGCTGTTTGCAGTCTGAGGTATGCAGGGTTTGATTTATGGGCTTTCTGGGAAGTTGGGAAATCTGACAGAGATAGTGCTGCCCACTAGCACTGGGGGAACAGGAAGTAGCAAAGGAAACAAGTCACTGCCTAGGCGTCCCTCCTGGCCACAGAGCAGCTGCACAAGCAGTTGGGGCAGGGTTTCTTTTCCTTTTGTGTGTTGGGTGTACAGCAGCCACTGCAGTCTCTTTCAACCTTGTAACACAGGAGAAGGGGAGAAGTGCAGAGATGTTCCTGTCATGCCTGAGAGGGGTCACAAGTTATTAATGGCTTTGTCCTCACAAAGGAAACAGTCATTTGGTGAAACTGTCAGCAGAAGAACCATGTGTCGATCAGCCACCAGGTCAGTGCAACTCTGGCTTCTGTCATCTTTTCTCTTTTAGGTAGAGAGCAGACTAAAACTAAGTAGAATATGGTATCTGGGGTAAAATACTTTTAACTCCTGCAGAAAATTCAAGGGTAAAAAAAAAAGTGGAAAGGGGAAGAGCTGAAGTGAGTGTTGGTTGAAAACATTTGCCAGGAAAAAAAAAACCAAATTGAAGCAAGTTAAGCTAAGCAAACTTACTTAGAAGAATGTTTCTCAGTCAGGCTTAAGTTCTCCATTCCCTTTGTCTTGTAAGATTTATTTGACCTCACAGTGTTTGTACTGTGCTATTAATCTATCTGGGAAGCTATTGTGAAAGGGGCTGTTAGAAGTATTAAGGAATGGAATGAGTATCCCAAAAAAATAAGAGGGATATGGAAGAGTATTTTGGAAATACTGGGAATGCTTAATAACTGGGAAAGTGACATGGAATTTTTGTAGCAAGCAGTGTTAAGAACAGATGGGAAATGTTTAGATGATTGAACTGGACAACCAGTTTTTGTCCAGAATTGCTGGGAACACACTGGGGAAGCTTTTATTTTACAGTTCTGATGTATGTAACACTGCCTCAGTTTGGGCTAAGCCTTTTGTAGAGACTGAAACTTCAGTCTCCCTCTGTATCATATCACAGTCTCACAGTATATCAGAGATTGGAAGGGACCTCAAGAGATCATCAGGTCCAAACCCCTGCCAGAGCAGCATCACTTAGGGTAGTCTGCACAGGAATGCATCCAGGTGAGTTTGGAAAGTCTCCATAGAAGGAGACTCCACAACCACCCCGGGGCAGCCTGTTCCAGTGCTCCATATGAGGAATGCATTTGTTGTAAGTTATGTTACATCGGTAAGGTTGTATGAAGCTTACATTCAGAAGGAAACTAGCATCTGGCTTCACTAGGTTTTACTTTCAAAACAGGATTTAAAGATCAGAGGTTCTGAGGTATTAAGGAGTTGAAAATGTTCTGGGACATAGTTGGCACAGAGATACTTGTTACAAATTCACATCAGGTTTAGTTTTTGCACTGCAGCTCTGGAGGGTGTTTTTCATTTGTTTTCAGCACGATCAAACTGAGCTCCAGGACAGACCATAAATACGGTTAGAACAAGTGAGAACTTTTAATACAACTCCTGGCAGCTGTAGTTTCAGAGATGAGGGTAATGTGTTTTCACGCCTATATGCTGCGAGAGACTGATCACATCTGCCATGTGTCCTGCTGAAGTTAAAAAAGAACTGAGGAGTCCTGGCTCTCCCAGAACGCAATCCATAGTTGAATCAGCTTGTGCTTGATTTAATTGGGCTGAAGGCCAGTAGCTCATAAGGCCAAAAGGGGTAAGTGTTCTCCCATAATGTAATCCAGACCTTTAATGTGGCAGAATTTTATTTCTACTTGTGGGTGGACTTTTAACCTGTAAAGTTATGCCCTAGCCTCCAGTCTAACTATATTCTTTCTATGCTAATTGAGGGGATAGGTTAAAACTGCTTCAGATGCAGCCATTTGCATACTACACACCACCAGAAATCTGCACTCCCTTTAGAGTTTGAGGCTGGTAAAAGTATTGTGATGATTCAGAAGAAATTTCAGTATCAGACTGGCAGTATCTGGCTTACATGATGAAGCATTCAGTTTCACTTTTTTCATGCTGTTGTGACTTTCATGGCACCTAAAATAAACCCCCCAGCTTATTGTAATAGTATCACAGTGGGGAAACTACAGTCATGGTAGACTTGGACATACATCAGCAATACACTGCAAATAGGTTTGGTTTTTAGTCTGCAGACCAGTTTGCAGATATGAAGTAGTCACAGTAGTAATTGTATAAGCTTTGCATCATGCTCGAGGGTGCCAACTGCACTGTTCTTTACAAAAGCACTGCTGAGGGGTGAATGATGAAGTTCTGGCCCACCTTTTCTGCTCTTACACTGTAAAGCCCAACATCTCCTTCACAGGCATGGGATTGTCCTGGGGATCATCTGAGAAAAAAACACAATGCAAGGCTTCTGCTCTCTGCTGCCAATGTCTTCTGCTTCAGGGAGTTCAGCTCAGTGCTGTTGTAGTGGGGGAGAAGGCTGATTCAATAGGCACTTAGACTGGGGTTTAGGCCATGATGGAAAACTTAATTTTAAAATATTCATCTAGCTCATCAGAATAAAGTGTGTAGCTCTTACTAGAAGCTTCTATAAGGCAATTATCTTGAGTAAAGTTACTTTCTGTTTGTAACAGAGTTAAAGAGAGGATGGTTGGGCTCTGATTACACATGGTGTGCCCTTTCTGTTAAATTTGTTGTCAGCTCCACAGAAGAGACTCTGCTGATGCACCCTGGGGGGAAAAGGTGTAATAGAGTCTTTGGCTTGGAGTCTGAGAATGTCACTGGATAAGAAACAAGTGGAAATTCTTTCTGTTCTTAATGATCATGGAGCTAACAGACTCTACAGGGCCTTAAGTGCTTCCTATTGTGTATACCTGGTAATGCAACATCAGTCTGTGCTTCATGTAAGGTAATAAAAAATTCAGAAGAGGAATATCAGGAGTGGAAGGAACCATTTCAGTGAGCTAAAGTTGACCCTATTGTAGATGCCGAGACCAGAAGAATCTTTAAGAGCATCCATTCTTTCCTTCTTCCCACCCCTACAATAAAGCTCCTGTGGTTATCTCATCTTGACAGCTTTCTCCCAGCAGCTTAATGCATGATATCATCTAGTGTCCTAGAGCTGCTTTGTACTGTCAAAAAAAAAAAAAAAAAAAAAAAAGAGAAAAATCTGCTTGGGACTAGATTCAAAGTACTTAAATGGATCTTAGAAGCCTGACTCAAACATTTCAATTCAGAATACCGAAGTCCTCCCTATGTGACTGCAAATGAAAGTGCTTGAGAAGCCTACAGATGTAATGGGAAGTGCTGTAAGCCACAAAGAGATCCAGAAAATAGATAGAGCACCCTTTGAATCTATTGAAAGCCTTTATATAGGGTGCTGTATTTGGTGAGCTCTGTCATGTGTACTTGGCTGTGGAGTTCAAATGCATCTCCGTTTGATTACTCGGCTGGGATGGGGAAGTCCTGAGGTTTGGTCTCTGTTCTCAGGATTGTTTTATAGTGAGTAGTCAAAAGTAAGAAATGATCATCAATAGAGGAAGCAGAACCTGACACTCTGCTGTCCTTTCCCTTCGTTTAAATCCTGTAGTTAACACAATGCAGAACTGGATTTTTTTTTTTTCTCCTGCTTGTTCCAGTGCCTCCATGAGTTGGTTATTCTTTTATGTTTGCTTGATATGCTGGATTTTCAGGTGAAGGAGAAAATGCCCTATCCAGGCACACTTTAGTGAGTAGTCTAACTAGTCTGCTCCTGCAGAGAAGGCCAACATAACCTAGTCAAATATTTGTTTTCTGTATTTACCTAGGGTGGCATACCCTTGTCCCCAGTGTTTGCCATTGGCTTCCTAAAAATCTCAGCTCATGGCTGTTTTGGATAACCTCTCCAAGACACTTAACTCTGCCACTTCTGATCTGTTTTCAGCCTAAGTGCATCACACTGGAACAGTTTCATACCAATGTCTACGTGCTTGAGTCCTCTCTCGTTCTGTTCTTTGTGGTGAGAGCAGCCCCATGGTGAACCTGAAGCTGTTGGATGGCATTGAGGCTATGTTAGAATTAGTTCAAGAAAACCCACAGTGGAGTATATTGGTCTGAATAAAAAAAAAAATCCATTTTTACTTAATCTTTTCACTGAGTGTAACTAAAAACAGACTGAAACGACTTAATTTGTAATGTTCGAATCTTGATGTGCCTGTTCTTAAAAGAAAAATGTAGCCTTGGCCTTGCCTTTGAGTTCCTCATTTCAAGGAAATCACTCTTAGCAGTACTTGCAGCCTGGTTTCATGTCAGCAGCCAGCTCTCCATTTCCCTCACTTAAACTTCTCTGCAAGATGTGGAGAGATCATTAGAAGGAATTTTTTGGGGGATATGTTTATTGACTTCTGTTACCTTTAAAAAAAAAATCTGACAAGCTTTAAATATCTGTGTGTAACTCCTTCATGGGCCTGTTAACACATTGCTGCTGCTGCTGCTAGAAATTTCATTGTGGAGGAGAAGGAAGAGGAAGGAACAACTCTGCTTGGAAAGATCTCAATCGCATAATAGGGACAGAGAGGAAATAGCAGAAGGAAGGATACAGCCGAATAAAACAAACAATTTACCTTTTGGGGAGCAGGAAGGTCCTTTAGGGGAAAAGGAGAAGCAAACAGGATCTATTAGATTTCAGTCCTCCACTAAAGACTGTTCAGATCTAAAACATCCTTGCTTCACCAGAAACTAATTAACTGGAACTTCATTAGTTTGCCTTTTACTTGGAGAGATTAGCCCAACACCTGAGGCTAAGAGCCCTTTTGTATAGGGCAAACTTCTCCTTCAGTTCATGTATGATTTCTTTTCCCTATTGCACAGTAGAATTTTTAGCCTAGCTTTGTTAGGAGCTGAAGAAAGGAAGGTCTCATAGTGATGTATCAGACAGAAAAAGCTACTAAAGAAGCTAACCTGTTTAGGATGATAGCAGAAAGAGTGGTAGCTGCAGAAGTGCTTGGTATTAATAATTGATAGAGAAATTAAATGGAAGCCTGCAGCAATCTGAGCTGAGCTCCATGTGCACAGGATGCTGTCAGGTATGACATCCAGTGTCAGATTATACACTGATGCTTTCATTCAGAGTAAATCATGTAAGCATTAAGGAGTAAGTAGCACAGGATACTGCAGCTACTGATTATGACTGCTGATCCCTCATCATACAGAAAATAGCATTGTATGGATGTGTGTGGCGTAGAACTTTGGAGAAGAGGCTGATTTCCTTTTTTCCTCACCAGCCTGATTAAATCTCACAGTATTATCTGTGACACTTGAAAATACAAATACTTAAACATTTGCTGAGCACTCTTCCATTGTTTCGGCAGCTGTCAGTCACTTTTGAGAGCTGTATAAAAATAAATTGGGACTTTTTGCACCGTGGTTTTTTTATGTTACAAACTTCCTGGAATCTCTGAACACCCGTCTGTGCTACATACTTGCCAGCATGTTAGTTGTTTGGAAGACTTGGTTAAGGAAGCAAGCTTTGTTTCTTGGTGCTCATTTCTTCAAGTAAAATCTTAAGTTTTAAACTGCTTTTTAATTCTTCTAAACTGCAGGACAATGGCCTCGCAGGAGCAGGTCTGGCCAGTCCCAATGAAGGCAATTGGAGCACAAAACCTTTTGACAATGCCTGGAGGAGTGACCAAATCAGGGTATCTTCATAAAAAAGGAGGCACCCAGCTGCAGATTCTGAAGTGTAAGTTGAATGAGGTATTAACTAACTGAAGTGTTTCAGATGCTTATCTTTGGGGCCCTTAGCACATTTCATGTTAGCAGGCTATTCCATGAAGCTGTTCTTCCTTTTGCTCTGTACTGCTTTACAGTTGTACTGCATGGAAGAATTCCCTTTAATTGTTTTGGAACTGTAAATCTTGGATAGAAATGTTGTTGTTGATTTTTCTTTTGCTTGGTTAAATCTCCTCCCAAGTCCTTCACAAGTAAGATTTATCAAGACACAAACAGATTCCTGGGAGATGTATTGTTTTCAAATATTCTTTTCTAAGAGAAATTAGTACTCTCTTTTTTTCCAGATGGGTGTTATGTACTGGAAAAATAGTTCCATCTCCTCCTGCTGTTGTGAAATGGAAATTTGCTCCCTGCCAACATTAGGCTGTACTTAAAAAGCAGCAATTCCTTTTGGAATCAGAGTCTATTTACATGGAGAGAACTTAAGATTCGTGGTTTATTTATGCACTCTTTGTTTGCTCTCCTGGTGTATAAATAAACTGTGCTTATATAGTTAATGACAAAGGTTGCAGCCTTTGATAAAGAAAGGAGCATTGGCCCCCTTGAAAAAATAAAAAATATCACTTTATCAGCAGCTTTATGAGCTTGAGGTGAAAGAAGAAAGGGAGATACCATCATGGTTTTGGGATGGACATAAATAGTACCTGTAGCCTGTGGCTGCCATCCTGCTGTTTGTTTTAGGTTGCATTTTTACATTAGCTTATTCCTCTAGGAAGGAGCTCAAGTGGAGGTCAGGCCTACAGCCTCTTCAGCTTCTCTTGAAGTCACCACATCAGCTGCCTCTCAAATGAGGGAACTGTGAATGGACAGCTTTACCCTGTGACTTATCATCAATAAGTTGTCACTTAACTAATTTGTGCTCTTTACTAATGATTAATAAGATTACTAAAAGCTTAAACAATTCTACCCAAGTTAAGAGGCTCTAGTTAATGTACTGCCTTTGGATTTATATTTTGCTCATATCTTTATCTTTTCAGGGCCATTGAGATTTGTGATTATCCATGAGGGATGTATTTACTACTTTAAGAGCAGCACATCTGCATCTCCACAGGGTGCATTTTCTTTGAATGGTTACAACAGGTGAGTGACAAATAACTTGTAACACCCAAGATCCTTTTACTTAATGCAGGATTTTCTTTTCTAACAGCTACATCTGTTGTTTGGGTTAAGCACTGATCTGGGATCCCAAGAGATGTATTCCTTTGAAATTGTGTATGTGATGTTCCACATGCTTTGCAAGTGTATAGGCTTCCTCTGTTAAAATGCAGTGGGTTAACTCTTGCTACTGACTTCATGCAGACTTTGCACATCCAGAGGTAATGGATTCAATGCAATTCATCGAAACTATGGGACAGGTCAAAACATCTATTTCCAAGTCTGCTGGTGCTTCAACTAGTGCCCTGTTGCCTGTCAGCACTCCTGACAGGAGTGGCTTTCTGCCACCTGTGCTTCTGAATGGAGAAGTACTACAGATGCACACATGAGGGGTTTATGCTATTTTCCTGGGTTTGGAGGTTATTTCTGTAAGGCAGAATTGGTCAGTTGAACTGCTTTCTAGCAGAGCTTTGTGACTTGCACAGCAGAACTAACCTTACAGCTGAAGGTTTTTATCTACTGGTGGTTCTGTTTCTCAGGGTTATGCGGGCAGCTGAGGAGACAACATCAAGCAATGTGTTTCCTTTCAAGTTAGTTCACATTAGCAAGAAGCACAGGACGTGGTTTTTCTCAGCTTCTTCTGAAGATGAACGAAAGGTAACCTTCTTCAGTTTAATTGTCCTTGGAGAAGAAAGTGAATCTTGGAATCCCCTAAGATCTAAATGAACTGGACACACAGCTGTCACTGGAGTTTGGGCTTCTCTGAACATCATGTCTCAAGTTTCAACTATGCAGTTAGCATTAGTTCAAGTTGTGATTTAGGGAATGGCTGTAAGTGACATACTCAATGGCATGGGTTTTTTCTTTATTTTTAGTCAGGGAACAAATATTTGTATGTTAAGCCTTTGATAAAGTAGAGAAGCTGTTCAATGAAATCTATCGCCCGTAAACATACAATGAAGAAGTAGCTGAGTTTGGAAATAACAGCTTGAAATTTTCAAACTGAAAGTTGTAGTGTTTGATTCTGTTCTTGCAGCATTTTATCTAGTCAAACATTTTACTGGTAAGTTGTCACCCCAAAGTCAGGGATAAATACTGCTTCAGTGTAGGTTCCTTGCAATTACCCTGTTGTTACAGAGGACAGATCCTGTGTATCTTTGATGAATGATTTAAAGATGGATGTGTTGAATATTGTGTTTTTATTCTTATTTAGAATTGGATGCTATCCTTGAGGAAGGAAATTGATCACTACCATGAGAAAAAAGAAACAATAACAGAATTCAGGTATAACCCCTTAATCATTTGCTTTTCATCCCTTTTTCACTAGCTCTTGACAGTGTTTTTTAGGCTCTGGCACCTAGAAGTAATTTATTCTTAAATAAAACCATGTACAGTAAAGCGCAAGCATGAAAGGCCTTTCATACTGCATAGACAAAAATAAATCTTTTACTAAAAGAACGTTGTTTTACACAAAGATGACATTTAAAAGCATTAAAAGCAAAGCAGCTACATATCTGGCTGTTAACTGGGAAACAAGAATAGATTATTTCTGCTTTTCCAGTGTTCCTTTGCAGTGCTGCAGCTCTATGACAGTCATCTTCACTGTCCCAAGACCCACACAGTGATGCAGAAGTTCTCTGGCTTTTCTTTTTCAGTGACTCTGGCTCTGATGCAGACAGTTTCTATGGCTCAGTAGAACGTCCCATTGACATCAAGTATTCTCATCATTCAGCAGAAAATGAAGGTGACAAACTCACTTACCAATAAGATTTATTTGCTTATGTGCTGCTTCTGAATTCTGCAGGAATTATTCCCAGGGCGTAAGCAGACTGATCCAATTTGTAAATATACATTTTATTTTTTCTCAAGGTGTGTAGTTGTAATTTTAAAGCAGGAGCCCTAAACCATTAGTAAAAAGACATGGTAAAGATGTGTTAGTAAAATCCAACCTGAGGATCCTTGCCTCAAGCTTCAACAGAGTTCCTTCACCAGGCATTTTCCCACCTGCCCTGTCTGAGGGTAGGGCTGACCGGAGCTGCTGCTCTCCTTTGCTGAGAGGAAATGCTGGGCTGTTTTTCCAGGCTAGGACACAAACCTCTGTGAATCTCTAGGAAATCCGGTTCAGTTACTGCAAAGCAGAGGAAACCCTCATCAGCACTGCATGTAGGGTTGACTGCAGTACCTTCTGTGCTTGTGGGAGGGAAGGAGGGAATGCCATAGGAATTGTGTCAGGAAGCCTAGCAGAATGAAAATTAGGAAAACTAGAAGAGCTAACTGATTTTTACCAATTACTCTTACCTTTTAAAATCCATCTGGCAGGGGGGTTGGACTAGATGATCTTTCGAGGTCCCTTCCAGCCCTAAACATTCTGTGCTGCCTATTGTCCTTGAGGCTCTTATTGTAGCCAGTGAGGAGAAATCACTGCC
This sequence comes from Indicator indicator, assembly GCF_027791375.1. Taxonomy (NCBI): domain Eukaryota; kingdom Metazoa; phylum Chordata; class Aves; order Piciformes; family Indicatoridae; genus Indicator; species Indicator indicator. The sequence goes on along the minus strand of NC_072032.1, from coordinate 6,571,610 downwards.
TAGAAGCAGCATTTTTTTTTTCATACCTTGATCATTCTGACTTAAAGTCTGCATTGAAACTACAGTGTGATGCATTGTGTTGTTGCCAGAGCAAGGCAAAAGAGTTATTTGTCTTGTAGTCACTAGACTTCTGTATTGCAAAATTCTTACATGTTTCTTTGTTAAGATTAAGGTTGAGGTTAGGTTTGGGGGATTATTTGTTTTTTTTCCCAACTGGTTTTGCCAGTGCATCTCTGCAGATGACAGGAATTTTTTCTCAGGAAGGTTGTAACACTAGAAAGTGCCATCAGAAAGTAAATAGTAACTTCAAAGATGGATAAAATTTAATGTGCAATGTAGTTCATCTCCCACTGTTGTAAGTAGTGGCTTTCTTAACTGACATCAGAATATAAGCAAACTCCAGTCCCAGACAGCAGAGAAGTGGACCAAACCTTTATTTATTTATTTATTTATTTACCTCTTTTAAAATTCAACTGGCAAATATTTGTTAAAAAGCAATAGATACTCAATACCCTCCCTTGGTTCCAGGAGTACTTGTCAGCATCTGACAGATTGATTTTTATCTGCAGATTACGACCAGGAGGAAGAGGAGGAGTCTTACCTGCAGCCAGATACCTCGGACATAGTGAAAGATGGTATGGGATTTCTTTCTTTCCCTTCAGGAAAGTCCCCAGGGAAGGCAAGATTCATGTAGAATGCCAGATTATCCTTTTGGCTTGGTTGTGTCTAAAGCATTGCAGGTGATAAAATGACTGAAGGAATGCACAGTATTTAATGTTGAGAGGTATTTAGGGTCAAAAGTTCTTAGTAACAGCAGCAATAATTTACCAGAAGCATTGTATGCCTCTAAGTGCATGTTTTCCTGCCCTGGAAGGACCTGTGTGTGGTGGTCAGTCTGGAGCAGAGGCAATGCTTTTAGTGTAGCTTTTTTATTTTTAGCAAACAGAAAACTCTTTGCTAAGTCATTAGAAGCCATGCCCGAGTCAAAACTGCAGGAGTTTACTATAGCTAATTGTGCTGGAAGTTAAATGCTTATCAATATCTTAGGTAGTGTCAGACCAGATGCTGACAGAATATCAGAAAACAAGTGTGAAAAGCTCTCTGATGTAATGCACTTCCCCTCAGTGTGTCATATGTGTGTTTTGGGGGTTTTCTTCTGTAGATATGGTCCTGCCCCCAGCCTACCCTCCTCCACCAGTTCCTCATGTCAGAAAAGTCACTTACTCAGAATCAAGGGCAAACTCCTTCGCTGGCAAACCTTCCCCACCAGTGCCACCACCACCTCCTAAAAGAAGCTTGCCTGAGATCAAAGTGGAGGATCTCTTACACACCAGGGAACCCCAGCTGCAGTGCCGAGCTGAGCCTCACCTAAAGATGCTCTCCCCCAGCCGGAGACCCAGTGAACAGCTGCCCCCTGTGCCCCCTCTCTTCAAAAAGCCTGCGTGTGCCAAAGAGTCTTGCTCATTGCCTCCAGAGCCTCTGCCTCTAGCTCAAGTCCTTGCTACTTCAGAAGGATGTGAGAAGCTAAAAACCTTAAACCTTTCACCACGGACTCCTCCTCCAGTACCGAGCAATAAACCCAAGCTGTCACAGCTGACTGAAAAACCAGTAGAGCCCAGAGTGCCAAGAGAACCTGGTAAACCTGGACTGTTTGTACCACCAGTGCTCCCAAAACCACCTGTGCCAAGCCACCAGCCTCCTGCAATCAAGACTAGAGCAGAGAGGTCATGTCCCCAGTTACAGTAAGTATGAAACTCCACAACTGTGTTAGTTAACTCTGTCAGACAGGTTCCTCAGATTCACATCAACATGTTTCCATTACCTCCAGCACCCCTCTTGTCCTCAGTCTTGTGCCTTTTTGCCTCTCAGAGGTCCCTTCAAACCAAAATTCATCTGTAATGTGAGGGATAAACTGGAACTTGTTCTGCAGTTCCAGTTGTATTATCCCTTGAGTGGGTTTTGTATGTTTGCTCTGTTTTCCTAAGGAGATGTCCTTCAGGTTTTTTTCTCTTTCTGACAGGAGATCACCACCAGATGGACAGAGTTTTAGAAGCTTCTCATTTGAGAAACCAGCACTACCCTCCAAGCCAAAACAACCTGATGATGATTCTGATGATGACTATGAAAAAGTAAGAGCAAGATGATGATCCATGCTAAAAGAGTATTTTTTTTTCTTGCTTAAGTTACACTTTGAGGAACATTAAAAATTCATTATTTCAGGGGAAAAAATCCCTCAAAAAACCAACTTTCTGAAAGCACAGAGCTGTGGGATTTTTTTCTTTATTAATTTGTTTGTTTGGGCTTTAAGAAATGCCTTAATAGATTCTGGATTTTAATACTGGATGTAAAGGAGGATGAAGTCTAAAGTAAATCACCATTAATAATTTCATCTACTGGTGGATGTAGTTTACTTGCACAATGAGTTGCTAGTACTTTTTATGTGGTGATTCATTTTCTGCATAATTTTTACAGGTTGGGCTGCCTGCTTCAATATTCCTTAACACCTCTGAATCCTTCGAAGTTGAAAGGTAGGATGGGACTTTAAAATAGTTGCTTAGAAGTCCTACAAAAACCTGCACCCAAAGATCATTTTACTAGGTATTGTGTTTAAAAACACTATAGAACACTTTAAATTCCTTTAATGTGGAAATCACTTTTAGAGGTGTTATCTCAGCGCTCATAGAGCCATCTTGGTTGGAAAAGCCCTTTAGGATCATCCAGTCCAACCATTCTCTAACTCTACCAAGGCTGGTGCTAAACCATGCTCTTCAGCACCACATCTCTGCCTCTTTGAAAGACCTCCAGGGTTCAACCACCACCCTGGGGAGCCTGTTCCAGGGCTTGAGAACCCTTTCAGGGAAGAAGTTTCTTCTAATACCCAATCTGTGCTCATGTAGCAGTTGGAATTAATGCTACTTGCAGAGTGATTTTGCTCCATCTGGAGAAGGTTGTTCTGCCAGGATGCTGGTGGAACAGGAAGCCAGATTTCTGTACTGTCTTACTGGTTCAGATGCTAGAAGGGTGAAATTCTTTCAGCTGTGATATACTATGAATGACAACTGACATAGAGAGTCATATAAGAATTTTAAGGAGCTAGGCATTTATTTACCTGAGTCAGAAAATGCTCATCTATGTAACTGCTCTTTTATTTGTAGGACATTTAAAGCTAATAGCCCCCGGGGACAACCACAGAATGGCTTGTACTGTATTAGGAACTCATCTACTAAGCCTGGAAAGGTAACTTGCAATTGCTGCATCTATCCCTCCAAACCCCTTTTTGGTTTAGAGTTGCTGTATCTTCTGTATCATAAAATATTTAAATTAAATATGCTCTTTCCTTAAAGCAAGATAATCTGAGACAATCACTATCATAACTTGAGAGTTTTCTTGTCTTTTTAGACTGGGTTGTAACAGATTCTTCAATACAAATGGCAAATTTAATGTTGGGGGAATTTTCAACCCACTACACTGACTTAGAGCTTGTTAGCATGGACTGAAAATGTTGCATTTTTCTTCTTCAAGGTATTGGTTGTATGGGATGAAACTGCAGAAAAAGTGAGGAACTACAGGATCTTTGAAAAGGTCAGTAGCTGCACTGTGTGTTCACATCTAAATTTCAGCTCCAGTCACATCCTAAAGGAAGGAATCTTAAACTCCTGAGTTAAATTTGGAGTTATTTGTGTGAGTAGTTGGCAAAGCGTTACCTTGTTTCAAAGACTTTCTTTGTTCTGGTGATGATGTTTGGGGATTTTTTTTAAAACACTGAGTTGGAAAAATTTCTGCCAATGGTGACATACGTTCTTGTTCTGCAACAGGACTGCAAGTTTTACCTGGATTCAGACTTCATGTTTTTGAACATGGGGAGTTTGGTCGAATACTACAGCACTCATATCTTACCTAGTCATGACAGCCTGATGCTTCGGTGTCCTTATGGCTACTCCACACCAAGGTGACATGACTGGTGTAATTCACTGATTTAGAACAAATGGGTTCCCTCATGCCCTTGGATTCAACCTGGCCTCCTGCCATTGTTGGAGATCCTACTGTTTGCACACAGGAACTGAGTCTGTTTCAATCATTTATTCTCATGAGACGTGTGGAAAGTCCATGGAGTGAGCTCTTGGTAGAACCTTACGATCCACACTGGTGGATTTGATGGTCTTTTCTTTTAAAAAGATCTGGACTGATGATGCTGTGAAAGCTGTCCATGAGACCTGCACCTTCCATAAAATTGCTGCTATTACTGATCTCCTTGGAACGTGGAAGATGGACATGAACTAAGAGGTGACCTGAAAACAAGCAGTACAGAAAAGGGGAACTTCTGACAATGTCTCAGCATTCACTTGTGACAGGGAATACTAACACTGACTTGAAGGCACTACTCCTGAAGTCAGCACTGGTGCTCAGTTGAGAAGTTTTGTGTCACTTGGATAGTTGCCATGTAAATAATGAAGATTTTGTGCAAATAATTTGGTTTATTTGGTGAAGAGGATCATAAAATGTGGCTTCTTTTTGAGCCACCTCAGACATAAAGATGGCTTGTGACTGCAGTGTCTGCAGTAACCAGTCCCAGGGTCCTATCAGCTGATGTGTTTATGGCATCTGACATCACTTCATGATGTGCACTTCAGGTAAATGTAGAACAACAGAGATTTGGCTTTCATGGGAGCCCCACTGGAAGGGTTGGTGCCACTAGTATTCGTCATGGGTATGAGAAAAGAGAAAGGACTACATAAGATGAAGGGAGAAAGGGAGAAGTCTTTCAAATACCTCCAATTCTGCCTAGCAATTTTCTGTCATGTTGCTGAAGTCAAGGATTCTATAAAACAAAATGTAAGCCAAGCCCTGAAACTATGAGCACAGTGCTGCTGTCACCACAGGAATTTCTGTGGTCAGTCTCCTAGGATCAAGCTGTCAGCCCATCACATCTGTTCCAAGGCAGGACACCTGCCCTAGTTTGCTTGTTGTAGATCACTAGGAATTTGTCCATTATTCGAATTGCTCCTCAGTTGATAGTTGCATGCAAATTACATCTGGTTTTAGCATCCTGTCAGCACTGTCCATGATGAGCATTAGCATGGTGCTGGTAACATTTGTACCCTAATATTTTGGGGACAAATATCCTAAAATCAAGGGCTTTTGATATTCATGCCAAAATTAATAAAGAAGATAAATCTATTTTAGTGACCCCTTAAGTAAGTTGGTTGATTCAAAAGTACTGCTATAATGGTCTCATACTCTAATAATGTTTACGTGACTCTTAATAACAATTAAAATAATGCTGTCACTCCTGGAAGCAGGAGAATGTATCTAGTTTATGTCACTCTAAATCCATATCCACAAACTTCACATTTCAGTTTTAATCTTGTTGCACTTAGCCCCAACTTCAAAAACTTAACCATTCTAGAATAGGAATTTTCTTTTTCTGAAAATAATAAATCGAGATTTAATCCCTAAGGGATTTTCCTTAATAAAGAGATGTGATATTAGGATCATACATAGGAGTTGAGGCAAGAAACTCTGCTTCTGTCTTTGGCAAGAGACACAGCCATGCACAATATCAGCATTTTGATCTCTGCTCCTGCTGTAATAGGTTTTGCAGAATCCTAGAATGGGTTGGGTTGGAAGGGACCTTTAATATCTTCTAATCCAAACCTCCCTGCCATGGGCAGGGACACCTCCTACCAGAGCAGCTTGCTCAAGGCTGCATCCAACCTGCCTTTGAACACTGCCAGGCTTGAAGCCTCCACAGCTTTTCTGGGCAACCTGTTCCAGTGCCTCAGCATCCTCATGGGGAAGAATTTCTTCCTCAGGTCTAATCTAATTCATGTGCATAAAGAATATGCAGTACCTGAATTTCAGATTCTGTTGAGTATTGGATATTTTCTCATTCCTTCGATTTTTAAATTGCTGTCGCTCTGGTTCACTACCCTGATCTGATCCACTCTGTAAAGAAGGCTCAGCCAACAAAGCACTTAAGAAATATTTGGGCATATAGATAGAGCAAACCTAGTTCTAGTTTCTTGCAGTATTTACACAGTGTTGACAAAGTGGATTTTCCTTTGGGAATAGTTGAATCCATGTGCCATGAACATCCTACTCAGTATCTGACAATGTGCTCATCTTTGGGGCTCTTCTCAAGTATTTGATTTTATTTTTGCAACCATAAGCTCTTCAAAGTTTTCAACTACAAATCCTTCTGTAAGCCAATAGATGTAAAAGATGACACTGTCTTTACCTGCGTAATGCAAGGTTTGCAAATGTGTACATTTTAATGGTATTGCCTTTTTTATATATATAAAAATGTCTATATTTCTGAAGTGGATAAACTTTCAATGCCAGCTCACTGAATGTTGTGCAGTTGTCTTGAACTTCACAGGTGTGTTTTAATGCTTTTGTCTGTAGTTGTGTTGAATCATGCTTGATCCTTCTAACCCTGAAGTTAGAAGACATTTTTCAGCCTTCCCTAAGACTCAAATCTTCATGCAAGCAACACTGTCAGAAATTTCCCATTCTGCTCTTCATTGGGGGCTGGGGGTGAAAATTACCACTTTTTTTTTTTTTTTTACCCCCATTTCTTTCAGCATTTCCTGAGCACAGGGCTGAGGACTGAAGCATTCATTTTGTCTGTGGGCACAAAATACAAGCATGGTTGTAATACAAATAGCAGCTTCGAGGGATAAGAATATCTGAGCAAGAAAGCCAAGTCTCCAAGGGTGTTCTTTAGCAGCTTGCTTGGGAAAAGAGGGCATTCCCATTTCCCAGCACCTAATGGCTCTCCTGCTCAGCAATGTCAGTGTAACCTGGTGGGTCAGTACAAGCACAGCAGGCTTCCAGCCTCCTAGGCTTACACAGATTGTTTGGGTTGGAAAAGTTCTTTCAGATCAACCATTCTCTAACTCTACCAAGCCTGGTGCTAAACCATGTTAAGTATTCCCTAGTTCAGAACTTCACAGCAGGGTGAGCATTCACAGCCTGTGGTGCTTCCATACTTTGGGAAGTTTGAAAGAGTTGGCAGGACTTCTGACTCTTTAAGGTGATTTCTTTGGATCTGGGGACATCTGCTGGTCAGCCTCTGCCGTGCAGGGTTCCAGGAAATGGGAACACAGCTGCTAAGTGTGTGCACAGACCTCATTTGGATAGAGATAAATCCTAAGTGACTTTAGATAGAAGCTGGAGATTAAAGCTTAATTTCAGGTGGAAACTTGATGGGCCAGGTCTTTGAAGCCTCAAATGCTTTTTGGCTCCTCTTTCTCATGTAAGCAGCAAAATTCATGGACTCATCAAATGGTTTGGGTTGGAAGGCACCTTCAAGATCATCTAGTTCCAAACTCCCTGCCATGGGCAGGGACACCTCCTACTAGACCAGCTTGCACAAGGCCTCATCCAACCTGCCTTTGAACACTGAGGCTTGTCTGGGCAACCTGTTCCAGTGCCTTACCACCCTCATGGGGAACAATTTCCTCCTCATGTCTCATCTCAATCCAGCTTCTTCCAGATTGAAGCCATTACCCCTCATCCTGTCACTCCATGCCCTTGTACAAAGTCCCCTTCCAGCTCTCCTGTAGTCCTCTTCAAATCCTGGCAGGCTGCTCTAAGGTCTCCCCACAGCCTTCTCCCAATTCTCTCAGCCTGTCTTCACAGCAGAGGTGCTCCAGCCCTCAGATCATGTTTGTGGCCTCATTACTCATAGGAAAATCTTTAAACCTAGATGATATTGAAGTTAATTGAAATTTATATTCCTCTGTTTACATTATTCTTGGAATATACTTTGAGGTAGAATTTACATAATAGACATCTGAGCACCACCTCAATTATCTATATCATGTAGCATGACAGAGTTGTTCTGAGCATTAAATCCTTCACCTAGCAGCAGGCAAATCACACAATGTTGCAATAGTTTCAATCTTCGTAGTCAGCTCCTTCAAGTCAAGGAGGATTTTTTCCTAGGAGTGGGAGCGTTTGAGAGGACCACGATTACAGCCTCTCAGCTAGGAGAGCTAATAGTTCTTTTACTATAAATACTCAAAGCACTAAAAATCACAAATGCTACTTGAAACGTATAGAGGAAATAGCATTTGAGCTTACTTGAAAGCTGGATGAACTGAAGTGATGATGTTCTGTGGGCTTAGCAGTCAGTATTGTGCAGAGCCAGCCCCAAAATCTGTCAGGACTTCCATTCCTCTCTGTTACAGAAGGGGTATGACTGCCCCACACCTGTACCTCCTTCCTTACAGCATCCAGTCACCAGCAGTGGGTAACCCAACCTCTCAGCCCCTGTGGGTGTGTAATTTGAAAGAGAGCAAAGAACCATTTCTAAGGTACTCACACATACCTCTACTGGAGCTGGTGTGCACAGGAGAGGAACTAAGTGTTTGCAGAATCTCTGATTATCTCAAACCAGGGAAAAGCATCTGACCCTGCTGTGAGCTGCCACTTTTTGTGCCTTTTACCAGACCTTCATACTAACTCCTGTGTGCAATCTTGGCCGAGCTGGTGCTTGTACTGGGAAGCTGATGTGCTCTTCGATTCTGACCTTGAAGGCTGTGTGTGGATGGAGGTGTGCATCTGGACTGAAGGGCAGTGAAGCTGCTACAGCAACACAGCAAAAAGAAGGCTGTATGCCATGGAAATTCACAGAAGAGTTTTATTAGAGGATGAACAAGGGGAAGATGTGCCAGGTGTGGTCTCGCAAGCTGTGTTAGGCCTCACTGTTTACCCTGTGCTTTAATTTAGACCCTGCTAACCTTCCTGCTTATTTATTTTCCCAAGTAAATGCCAGCCTCGCCCTACTGACATTAAGATAACACATGACATTTTTAAAATGCATTTAATAATCAAGTTCTTTTGCTTTGCTGGTACCTGCCAAGGCAGTTTCAATACTAAGACCCCTGGGAAACGCAGCTGGGAATGCACATTCTGAAATTGTTTTAGTTAAGGGAACCAAAACTTTGTTCAAGAAGTGGAGTAAAATCTGCATGAGATGAAAAGGAGAGATCACAGCAGGGAAGCAAGGCCTGCCCAAACAACAGACTGTCAGGATAGAACAGTTCTGGCAGGCCAAGAGGGAAAGATCTGGTTTGATACTGCTATTTGCCACTTTATAGGTAAGAAAACTGATTTGCATCTGCTCTGTGGAATGAATTCCCCCCATGTAAAGGAAAAGATAAATGTCCTGATGGTTGATTTGTGACAACAGCCCAGTACTGTGCTTCTCAAGGTAGCTGTAAACAGTTTAGCAAAGAGCACTAATGCCAGGTAAAAAGGTCAGCTACATAAAAATACTCTTCATCTCTTAATGCAGAAGTGCTTTCTGGGATTGTCTTTGATGCTGTATTTCTGCTGCACAGCCAACTGCTTTGGTATGTATGTGCCCTCCCTTATGGTTCTGCCCAAGTAACCTAACCCCACCTTTGGCAGGGGCACCTCAGGACCCTAGTCAGGCCAGAAACAACTCATCCATCTGCTGTATTGGTCTGAGGCTAGAGAGTGAGTGGGCTGATTCAGCAGAGCTGGCCTCGACCCCTCCCTCACCCCCTATTTTTTCTATCAGATTAGCCAGGTCCGACAATGTCTTTTCTGGACTGGTGATGAAGGTTTGAGATACAAGGGGCAGGGAGACGGTTGGAAGGGGACAGCAGGAACCTGTGACCTTGGGCAGCCCACAGAGTAGGACAGAAGAGAGAGGTAAAGGAGCAGCACTTCTCTGCAGTGTTTCACTGTGAGAGTGAGGAGGTGCAATGGCAAAAGGCATCCTCTGATCAGCCTAAGCTGCTTGTGACACTGCATCTGGGACTTACACAAGCACTTTAAGCCAGCACTGCCCTCCCCCCAGTCCCTGGGCACTACTGCTGTCCTCAACATCTCCCTCCTCTTTGGCACTGCTGGTCTTAGAACTGTGAGTTGAGCTGGAGAGAAACCTTCATTTTCAAACAGTATTTCTGTGCTGAGTCAGTTTTAACATGGATCCATTTCTCCCATTCACCAGGTAAGAAGAAAAAGAGCTTTATATGTTGAATGCCACGGTGAAGAAAGGGAAGTCGGGTGCCAAAATTAAAGAGAGGTTTAATGAGAGACATCTGCAAGCCAAGGGGAAGACAAGGTAGAGGCAGATGGCTGGGCCCTGCTGAGTAGACTTTGAACAAGCACAGCTGTCTCCAGTCTTGTATTGCTACACAGCCATTGGGTTCTGCAGGGTTTCTGTACAGAAAAAGAAGACAAGTGGTAACAGAACAAGTCAACTTCATAGTTTGTGCTTTATTGCAGGGCCTAACAAACTGGGGGGTTACCAGCCACGCAGCTCTTCAAAAGATTTCAAAGCTCTAAAGGGATGACCTAAAAACGTCTGATCAAACCTCCTATCTACAAGCTATATTTGTATATATCCATCTTGGACACTTCTCCAATCAAGCACACAACTTCTCATTAAACTGGAATTTAACATCTGCAAGGTGCTTGAAAAACCTTTAGTTTAAACCGACGTCTCTATCACCGCCCCCCCCCCGCCCCCCCCAAGCCAGTTCTCAGGCCTAGCTGCATTTCTGGATCAACCCTGACTTGCTGTGAGCTTCCAGCGATTAGAAATCGTCACAGCTGTGTTAAAGAACCCTTCACCCTAACGCTTCCTTGGCAATTACTCGATTGCCGCCCCTATCTCTCAGCCTGCGCTGAGATAAGCTTCCCAGACGACGCGCTGCTCCTTTCCAAAGGGATACAACTCCACAAGAAACCCCTTCTCTGTACCAGGGACCGTCTTCTTAGCCTCTGCTCCGCCGCTTGGGAAGCGCCCCGGGCCTCACAGCCCGTGAAGCGACCCCAGCGAAAACAGCGATACCGACCCCACTGCCCGCCGTCCACACCAGGCGCCTACTGCCAGGCTCCTCACCAATAGGAGAGCCGCTTAGTCGCCGAGTGTGCGCCCTCCAATTGGCGGCGCCGTTACTGGCCTGCGGCCTGGGGAAGCCGCACCCTGTCGGGCGGGGGCTGGGCCCGCTCGGTGCGGTGGGGGAGGAGGGAGCGGAGCCGAGCGGCGGGAGGCGGAGGTGGGGCCAGCGGCGGCGGAGGCAGCCTCGTCAGGGGGACCGTCTGCAGCGGCCCCTTTTCAATTCCCTCTTGCTTTTTCATCTGTCCTCGGGTGAGCGCCACCGGGGCGAGCTGCCGGTAACGGTGTGAGGGTGGGGGCTGCAGAGGGGCACAGCCGTTAACGGTCCTCAGTGAGGGGAGGAGGAGGTGGCGGGCAGGGGCGCAGCTGTTGGCGGCGGGCAGGCGGTGAGGGGGAGGCGGGTTCTGCGGAGGGGCGCAGACGCTGTGGGGAGGGGGGATGTGGCGCGACGAGACTGGGGCGCAGAGCCTGGAACCAGCTCGTTTAGCTCGGGGCGGCAGAGAGGAGAGGAGCGGGGGGTGATTGGCGCTGCCTTGAAAACAAACAGCGGGGCGCGTGGGGGGGGTGTATGTGTGGAAAAAAACAGCTGCCGGCTGTCCGCAGCGTGCCTGCGGTGAGGGGCTGGGGCGCGGAGGAAGGATTTGGGGTGTCTGGAGTGAGGAGGTCTCCAGCTGCTGAGTGGGCCGGGGCGGTGGAGGGTTGGGGTCGGAGGGGCAGCTTCCTGTCGGCCCTGTCTCGGGAGTGTCAGTCCATCCTGCCGTACCCACCGCGGGGAGCGGGGTGGGATGCCCCTGCTCCGGTGCCGCCGCAGCAAGCGGCCGCTCAGCGTTTGATTCTCCGTTGCCCTCCAGCACTGCGTCTGCTGCCCCTTCCTCTATCTCCCTTCTGCTTCACCTGCCCCTTCCAGCTTGCGAAGTGACCTGGTGGCGATGCCTGGCGAAATGGGGGCATTAGAGTGTCCAAATCGCGGTCCGCAGAGGCGTAGGAATGAAGGAGGAGATGTGATGCGTTTGTGCGGTGCTGGTGATTGGCGGGGTGCAGCAGCAGCAGATGGGCAGTTGTTTTGTTTCCTCTGCTGGAAGGGGGTATCTATATTTTAGCATTTCCAGTGTCTGCTTTAGATACAAAACGTCACAGGTCTTTCTGCACGTAATTGCTGCGCTCTTGCTTTTAAGGTTGATTCTTACTCTCTGTTAAATTAGTTAAAGCTACTAATTAGGGAGAGGGAAAATCCAGTCAAGCTGGAAAAATATCCATGGAGTGTGGAGATAGGGGGCTGGGAGCAGCACTGGATTTAAATCTTTCATGAGATACTGGTGTAAGCTCAGTGCTGGTTGTTTTATTCTCTTCTTGGAAAGTTGCTGTCGACCATGGTATCATCATACACTAAAAGTATTCTGTTTTCTTGCCTGGTGACCTATGGGTTTTTACAGAGGTTTACAAAACATGTCTACCTTCAGCTTCTGAATTGTCAGACTGCAGGTACTGGTAGGTAATTTCTGTGTGCTTTGCTGAAAGCTACAGGTACCTCCATGCAGACAAGCTGTTTACGGCTCTGGGTTCTTGTAACGTGACTGAATGTGCTGACAGAGTACTCGGCAGGTCACAACTGCTGCAAATGCATTCCTTTTTTTTATAGAGCAAAAGGGTTTATTTTTAAAATAAACATAAAACTACTTCTAAAATAGGCTTTGATTTTTTACTAAACTGATTGATGTAGCAATTCTGTCTCTCTCTTGTATAATAAGTGAGGAAAAAGCAACCATGCGCTGGGCTTCTGGAGCAGGTGGCTTTATATTCAATAAGCAGATCAGATATGATCGTGTAAAAATAGTCTTATGTGAACATAATGTTCTATGCAGTTTGTCTCAGTGACAGAATTTCATGTTGCAGGTTTTCTTAGGAGAGTTTTGAGGAAGAGACAATTGCAAGTTTTCCCATCTCTACTGCAGCAAGATAATAATATGTGCATTATAGTATGTTCGAGTCTTTAAGCATCTGCTGGTTTTATCGGAGTTCTGGTTTCTGTCTGAGATTCCACACTGAGAATTCTTTAGCAAAAAAGTTGTGTTGCCTGAAACGTTTCTTTTTTAAGGTTGTTATAAAATGGTGTGAGAAATCTGGATGTTTGTGCTTCATCAGAAACAAGTGCTTTTGCTAGTGTGTTGTGCCAGTAAGTTGATTAGGGTATGGGTCAGTAATGTTGTGAAGAAGGTCATTTACTGAATCAGTATTTTTCTGTGACAGTTTGGCTTAGATGTCTCCAACAGAAGATCATAAAATGACTCAACTCTCCTCATTCTTTGAGATCTACCATCAGTATGTTATTTTGCATGTACAGAATTGGATCACTTGATGAGATTGTGGACAAACCCATTTGAGCACTGGGAGACTTTCACAGGAGTAAGGATAAAGCTGCAGGTGTTGGCTTGTGCGGGGTAGTTTCTTGGCATGAGATGCCTTTAACAACTCTCCTCACCCAATGGTCTGTGATACATAGGAGGAAGAAGCTGAGTTTTCTTAACAAATATTATAAAATATTAAAATTGGAGTTTCAGGCTTAGAAGTTGTAGAAATAGTTTCCTTAATTATTGAAGACCTTAGTAGTGGTGAATAGTGAGTAATTTGCAAATCCCAAACTGTTACTATGCAAATGAACCAGTCCTGCTTTGAGGCAAAAATTCACAGTAGCAGAACTTGCCCACTGCTTTTCTGAGAGAGAGCTTACCAGAGGAGTGTTGCTTTTGTTGTGCAGCGAGGAAAACTGAAGCATGAGGACAAGAAGTAAAATACATAAAATGCCTAATTTCTGATTTTGAGAGGGTTTAAGTTGGAATTTACTTTTGGGCTGTGCTGCATGGCAGAAAGTAATCCTTGAAACAGCACTACTAGCACACTGTGCTGGTAATTCATGCTGTAACTAAATGTCTCTTCAACACATTGATAGTGCTTTATGTGTAAAATTTGATTGTGAGCAGATTTGAGTATAAGTTTGATCTGCTGATTCTGTTGGCAGGTCATATGGACATCTGCTGTAGAACCTGTCTAGAATTCTTCTGTTAAGTTATGCATCTTCTGTATTCACAGATTCAAAAGCAGGTATTTTAAAGTAATAGTAAAACTTCCCAGGTTGCTTGAGTTTTGCAGTTTCCATTCATATAATTTATTTAGTCTTCTCGGGAAAAAATCTTGCCACTTTTACAGCATTTCTCATAAAAAATACTCCTTTTTGGTAAGGCTGAGGGCAATAGCTGTACAAACCTGCTGGTAAAGAAAGGTGGGAAGTGTGAATTCTGTAAACCAGTTTATTTCCTGAGGAAAGCTTCTTTTCATTAGAGGCAATAATGCTTGAAAAGTGCTGGCTGTGCAGATCTTTTGATCTATGATAATTTTCACTTTAAAATTACCCTTTCCTGTAGTTACTTTTCCTATCACTGAGTGTGCAAAGGCAGAGTTCTGCAGTAATTAATGGAACATTCAACTTAACTTTATGGTAATATCTGTGATCATCTCAGTAAGCATCTGTTTATTGGGAATAATCTTGGTAATCTTCAGTCAAATGGAAGCAGGTTTGTTTCTTTCCTCACCAGTCAGAGGATGTTGTTTACTGTGGTCTTGTCAGTTCAGAAATGTTAGTGGTTAGTAATTGCAGAAGTTGTAAGGGCAGAGACTCCAGAAAACATCCTTTCTAGTACTGCTTTTCAAATCAGATATAAGCTGAGGTAATGCCATTTGTGGTGAGGGCTCCAGCTTAACTTTCTAACCAATGGTCTTGGTCTTGAATTAACTTTATGCTTTTTGTATTGCTGCTGCTTTGGGGAGTTTTGGTCTTAACTGTTCATCATTTCAGGGTCATTTAAGATTCAGTGTAGAGAGGGATTTGTATACCACCATTCAAGCTGGTTGACCAACATGTGTGCTTGCTGGCTTTGCTGGATTGACTCTGATGGTTAAGAAGAAACTGAAAGTGTCTTTGGAGGTGTAGTCAAACAGGAGTAGTGACTTTTTCAGCACCTACTTCCTCCTTTTGACCTTGTTTACTAGATTGCATTTTGAGAAATGGTCTCTGCCTGCTCTGTTGGATGCAGTTATTTACTCAGTGAAAGATCAACATTTCAGCTTCAGATGAGTTACATTAGCAAGCTGGACATCAGAAGAGTTTTTCACTATCACTTATTTGAGGTATTTTCCCTGCAAATCGATTGAAAATCAACATACTTGAAAGCAGAAGCTGAGGGCTTGAGTTTCTGTGCTTTTCAGACTCATCAAATACTCCTTTGCATTTTTAATTGACTAATGTGTTGGGTTTTGTCTTTTAAAGTGATTGATTTATTTTTTTTTCCACCATATGTTACATATTGTTTTCAGATCTTGACTCATGAAATCTGAAAAGATAGGGAGTAAAATATTTCAGAGCGCTGAGATTTGGGTTTTCTTCCATATGCCAAATTGAATAGCTGAATCAGTGGTAAAGCAGTTAATCAGTAACAATTTATGGTATCTTTGATACTTTCGCATCAAGTGAGTAGATAAAGGTTAAGTTGTGGCCCATTTATGCACTGAAGATTAGGGGGAAATCAGATTATTACAACCGGATTATTACAAGATCTTTCTAGAGTTTTGGTTGGAATCAGTAAACATGAAAAGCAACTTTGGACCAAAACCTGTAATTTGACATGGAGCCATATAGAAGCTTGTGGGGTGCTTTTTACACTTCCTAACCATCTAGCAAGGTCTTAATACACTATTGCGGTTTGATTGCAGCTAATGTGAGATTAAACCAGCCAGTGTCTGGGAAAACCTTGACCCACGATGATTGTCATCTGTGGTTTAGTTTGGGGTTTGGCTTGTTTGGTTAAGGAGTTTTTTGTGATGTTGGTTGGTTTGGGGTTTTTTAGGTGTTTTGTTTGGTTTTTAATGTGCTGTACAGCATAAAGTGGCTGTTCCTGTGTTGTGACTGTGGAAGTGATGGACAAGGCAAACTTTAAGTTTAGTCTTTGTTTAACAGATGCAACAATTTATTTAGCTGTTGTTGCTGGAAGTCTCTAAAGTATGTATGCACGTGAAACATCCGTTGCACCTAAAATTCAGCAAAATGTGTTGCTGCTGTGGTGCATTCTCTGAGAGCTGCAAGTTTTTGAGAGGTTTTCACCAAAAAATCTTCACCAAAAGCTTTGTATGCAAAATATCACAGAGTTAGAGGGGCTTCTTTTTGGTTTCAACTTCTGAACCTATAAGGTAAATTTAACAGGAAAATGGTGACTTCAAGCATAGAAAGCTTCTGCCAGTAATGGGACAATCTGGTAGCCAAACTTGTCCACACTAAGGGGGCATGGCTTCTGATTTGTTCAGGGAAGCAGAAGCATCTGGCTGTGTTGGTGTCACACACTTGCCTGCCAGTCACTCTGGATAGCTCTGACCTGTCAAGTATATTTTGCCTCTTGCATGGCCAGCCTGGGTGGACCAGTGCTTGGGTGAAGGGAGGAGCAACGATAGGGCTCACACAGTATTTAAGGGAGGATCATGAGGGCTTGGGATAAAAAAAGGATAAATAAGTGTAAGAGACTTGAGTTGGGAGGAAATCATATTTCATTAATTCTGTTGTCTTTCTCTAGGTGCTTTCAGTTACTGAAAAGCTTTTAATGATTTTCAGGTAAAATTCTAACCAACTGAAGTGTCGCTTTTCTTTTTCAATGTCACTTCAAGTTTCCCTATGATTTGAATAACAAATTCATTGTAAACCCCAGGCTTCTATTTTGATTCCAAAGTAAATCTTCTTTCCTTACTGTGGATATAATTTTAAGCCTGTAGTATATATAGCAAAGTGTGTGGGCCTTTAGGCTTTCTTCTCCTTCCCTATTTCACTTAAATTTATTATGTGGTGAATTTTCAAATAGATTCTGGTAATTTTAGTTATAACTGATAACTTGGAAGCATTTCAGAATGGTTTTGTGTCTTTCATGGATAAATTCAGGGTGAAGATGTCAGGAAAGAGGTGTTTGTTTTTGTAAATTATTTTTCATGAGGTATTCGTGGCCAAGTATGCAGTGAAAATCTCTTTGGTTATGTAGAACATTTGTGGTACAGTACTCAATTATTTTGGAATCTAAATTAATAATGATCTTGGAAGCTTGCTTAGAGCCCAGTTGTATATCTGAAATGAATCTTATCTGGGGATTTAGGTAAAAACGATGTAGGTCGTTTGGATGGAGGGGGGATTTGTGCTTAATATCAGAGAAAGCTATTGTGTCTTTTATGTGTGAAGGAAAGGTGGTGGATTTCCATGCCTTGGACTTCTGAAACTCTCCTGTGGTTGTCTACTGCTACGTGTAGCTGAGAGCCTGCCTGGGTGTTTTTCACACTTTCCATCTCCTTTAGAACCTGTACTAATCTTGCTGCTGCTGAGTTAAGAGGATCATCTTGTGCTGCTGCCTCTTTCCTATAAGGAGAGGATGTTTGTGGCTGCAGCATAGGGGAAAGGTTCTGACAAGTGGGATGTCTGCTTGTGGATCTGCTGTAGTCTTTACTGTTGATCTAGGACACTTTGTCTCAGTGGTGATGTTGATTTAAGGACAAGGAACCCCCAGTTTAGATGCCTCTACCCTTGCTTCACAGTTGTGGAATGATAGTCCTTCCAGTGTCTTCCAGTTTTCTCCCACTGCAGCAACTTGGGGAGAAGCCAAGAGCGGAAAGCAGAGTGAACAGTTTGGTGCACAAATTGAAGAAGAAGGTAGTCTCTGAAACTATCCTCTGGCCTGCCCAGCCACCAGAAAATAAAGAGCATTTTGGCAGTTGGTCAAGGAAAGCCAGAAGTGGTGAACAGAAGGCTGGGAAGTATGGTTAAAGCCTGAGTGTCAGCCAGAAAAGCTGGACTTAGGCAGTCTTGCAAATCATGAGGGCAGCCTTATTAATTGAATGTTCTGGCTGTTGGAAAAGTTGCCTGGGGCTTAGAGACTTTATGGGTCAATGCTTACCACTAAAGTGGGGAGACACCCCTCCATGCCTCGAGCAAAGCTCTCAATGTCAAAAGTAAACCATTGTAACTCCATTTGTGACTTCAGCCACATGTTTCCTGGCTTTGGGATCCTGTCTGATGTGAGCAAGATTGCAATGACTGCTCTCTCCAGAAGACTGAGGCTGTTTTTCTTGCTTCTTTTTTTTTCAGTCTTTAACAGATGCTGGAATAGTGTCTATTACACAAATTGTTTTTAAGCATTAATTAAAACAACCCCAAAATACAAAGAATGTTAAATACTGCATAATGAAAAGAGATGTAATGAGTTACTTAAGATATCCTGGTTTGGTTTTCATAATATACCCTTTTAAAAGAGTTTAAACTTTGTTCTACATTTTCTGCTTTTCAGGGCATTTTTATTACTGTGGTCACAGATGTTGCTGAAATACGCTGGTTCTGTAAGAACTGAACTACATTTTCAGAAATTCATTGCACCTCCAAGTCAAATGGGTGCATATTTCTGCACATTTCTAGTAGCATAGTTGCTGGAGTCATTTAGTTAAGAATAAGGCAGATCTCAGATGTCTCTTTCTCTTTGCAGATCTTTAATCAGGGCTAGACACCTTCCAGAATAATACTCTGTTATTAGTTACTGGTTTGAAGGCCTGTTGTGATACCAAATACTTACTGGTAGAAGGAAAAGGTCATTCAGTCTGAATTTGTTTGCTGCTTTACTTCTTATGCTACAGTTCTTGCTTGTTTAATCCTTAATTCAGTATGCTATCATTAATAGATAGGATAAATTCAGTTCATTTGACTGAAAATGAAGTCTAAATTTATTCTTCAAGTATTGGATGATCTGAGAGAGTTATTTTGTAATTTCCCCTTCCCTCCTCTCTGTTGCTATAGTAATCCTAAATTTGAACCTTGTTTCTGCAGGCACTTTTCCCTTCAACTAAGTTTTGTGATAGCTGTGCAGTGTGTTCTTGGACTGAAATGGTGGTGATACAGGTTTTTTGTTTTGTCTTCATTTTACATTCAGATGTAACATCTGAACTAAAGCTGAAGTTAAGCACCCTTTACCTTACTTGCTCTTCTGTCTCTGGAGACACTTTGTGGCATTTTTACTCATTTGCTCATTACAGATTTTTACTCGTGTTTTAGCCATGCATCATAATTTAGGGGGAAAACCAAGCAAACAAAGGTTCAACTAACCCAAGAAAAGACCCAACCATATCTCTGTCATGAAAAGCTATTAATAATAATTGCTTCTATAGAAGTGAATGTTCAAACTACAAAAGCTATGACTTAGTTCAGCATCCAAATGTTCTTGCAGTTCCAGTTTTACAGCAATGTTCAGGGTGTATTTAATGAGGTGCTTTCACTTCTGGCATAGCTGAACTTCTGATACAGCAATAAATGCAGATAATTCTGGCAACTGTACTTCTGTACTTGTGCTCTTTGCAAAGTGATTATTTTTTCATATTAAAAAAAAAGTGGAGATGTAAGATCTAGCAAGGTTAACAGTAAACTGAAGAGGAGCATCAGGAGTAAGCAGATAACCTGAACAGGAGTGATGACCTGTCTTGTCAGGAAGCATGTGGACAAGGAAACAAGACTAAAAATAATCTAGATACAAGTGAAAGACTGCCATGAAAAGTTTGCCTCAATTTTCAGTGAATAGAGTTTTGAATGTATTGAACTGAGGTTATGAAAATGAATTCTGTAAAGGTAAGTCTAACAGGGTGCAGGTCAGTGGGACTATGTGTTACTCTGGAATTTTGAAGTAGGTGGTCTGTGTAACTGGAGGCCCAGTTGCAGGAGTTGTTGCTAAATGTCAAGGCAGAAGGGTGTTGGGTGGCTGATGAGCAGCAAGAGTCACTCTGTTTAGAGGAATAGGTGGCTTGGGGTAGTTATTGCATCATTAGTGTGACCTTAATATTCAGGGATTTGTTTAAATTTAGAAAGAGAAGCTATTGTATGCAAGAGGTAAGAGGAAAACAGGGGATGAAGTGGTACAGCTCTTAACAGAGGAAGACTTGGTCAGAGAAATCTAATGACCCTTTCTATGAAATACATGACATCTTGGAGAGGATACGTGGTTAGAGCTGAGCTCTTCGTTTAGGAGTCACATTATGTGTTGTATGAGTCGATGTAAAAGCTAGAGTGACGTTTCTGTGAGCACTGATTTGGTGACAGGATGTGTTGAGCATGAAAAGAACTGGGTGACCAGAAGGTGATGTATTGAAAGTATGTTAGCAGTAGAATTTGTCAAGGATTAATTTCAAGATTATTTTCATTAAAAGCATTGGTGCGTTCCCATTTCTTACACCAAGCTCACATTTTCTCATCAGCTTGGTGCCAAGTGTCACCATTATAAACACAGAAGACCACTTCAGGCTGACTAACCTGTTGAAGTCAGCAACCATGGAAGATATGAGGATAACAAGCGTGCTCTTGCTGCCATATTAATGTTTTTGCTTTAGAGGAGGAAAGTGGTATTGACATTTTCTGGTACTAATGAAAGCTTCTCTGGACCATTGTATCTAATTCCTGTCACCTGCCATCAAGTCAAAAGGGCATTTGGACTTGAAGAGGTGCAGGAACTGACTCCTAGAATCAGTAAGGAAATGGAGGATTTGCTCTGGAAAGGGGACTCAGTGTCTTGTTTGATCTGGGAAAACAAAGCAGGGGAGAAGTTGCTCTTCATAGAAATACTGGTGAAACAACACAGATGGGTGAAAAGAGTTTCTTAAGCTTGAGGTACAAGAACAACTGGATATAAACTATCAAGAATAAACCTGGTCTGGAAACTGGAAAAGATGGTTCCTAAGCAACAGAGGCATAGAAGTCTGCAACAGCCTTCCCTTAGGAGTAGTGGAATAAGACTCTCTAAGATGGAGCTGGTTAGCTTATGTAAGCAGGGGGAGGGGATATAACATGTAGTTTTCCACAGTACCTTGAGATTTGAACTCCTTGACCCAGAATGGCTGTTTGTACCTATGATTCCTGTCTTGTTAGTCCAAGATGATGTAGGGACTTGACCAGATACTCTCCAGAGACCAGTAGGTATATAAGTGGTTTGTTTCTTGGACACAGTTCTATAGGTAAGTTGCATTCTGCTATAGAAATGCTTATATCAAGGGATAATACTGGGCAGGTGGCAGGTTTTAAGACTGGTTTATGTAATTTTCTGTCTTTTAACTAATGAATTTTCATTGTTTTACATGGAGAAACCCCAAACCAACACGGAGTAATTCAAGAGATGTAGTGGTGAGCCCTGTGTTGTTCTCTTCTCATGCTGTCCTGTGTGATTGAGGGATGCTGCCCACAACATGTGCTACAGTCTTTGTATTTCTCTGGGAATTCTCCTGGTGCAAGATGAAGGGTTGATGTGGTGAAAACCTTGTCAGCCACATTGCTTCTCCTCTCTGTTGCTCTAAGACTCCATCCATCTAAAAAGCTTGGATTTTTTTTTTTTTTTTTGGAAGCATCACATCTGTGATGCTCCCATATCTCTACAAATGGATTTCTGGTTTTAAAGGAGACTTGACAAAGAAAAGGATTCTACTGCCTTCTCCCTGACAGAAAGACACTAACTAGCAAATTGGGGAATTAATGTTGCCTGAGGTTACGATATTTCTCCAGTTTCTTCAATTGTTACGACATGTTAAATCATGCTTTAATTCCTTCTGAGGTATTTCAGGCCCAGGAGGGAGCTTGTGAACGCTCATTTGTGCAATTGTTTCATCTACAGCAGTAGTTACCTTACTAGGTATCTTTTTTTAATAGAAAGAAACAGGCAGAAACAGAATATCTGCTGGTTTGTTTTTGTTTTTTTTTTTTCCTCTTCTCTAACTCTGCCTTGCTTATTCTTTCTAAATGTTCATCTAGAACACTTCACTTTTTTGGGAGGAAGTTCAAGCCTGGAAAGTAGTTTGGTTAGGACAGGATTGAAACCCTAATGGTGTTTGAAAGGTTCCTTCCTGACTCTGCTTAATGTGTGTTATTGACTTCCCTTCAGCTCTTAGTTAAATTTCCTGATGATTTTTAGGTATAAATAATTGCCAAAGCAGTGCCCAGGTCCGATCTCTGTGCTTAAATTAGATTTGTTTTCTTCATTTAACAATATTTTATGCTTTCAGAACTAATGCAGGAGACTGAGAACTACATCTTATTCCTTTGAATTGTGGATTCACACCTAATGATTAATGTGAATGGTAAATAATTACATAGGCAGTTCATCAGTGACTTCACTGGCACTGCACGTGTGGTTTAATGTTAGCTCTTGCATCCCCAAATGGAATTTTTGGAGAAAGTGCTTGACAGGTATAATTTTGAAAGCTCATAAATAATAGTTAATACTTTAAAGTTTCTGGAACTGTTCGCTATGATATGAATAGTGACTAAATTGTATTTAATCTGCTTTATTACTTAGACACAGTTTCATGTAAGAAAAGAAAAAAATTCCTAAGTCTGAAACTATGTGGCAAGAGTCTCCAAAGAGTGGAGGACTTAGCAGATGTTTTCTGAAAGCTCTTACAGTGAGGAGACTGGTATTTGGAAATAATCTATCATTGTCCAGTAAGAAAAACCTAAAAGTTGGTTGTCTTGACTTTTGTTCTTAAAATGTGTTTCAGCTGGACTATGTATGATTTGGCATGCTAACTGAAAAGGTGTCAGATGAAATAAATAATTTTATTGCCTTGGCTTGACAGAAATAATAGAAATAATTACTGAAAAGCCAATTGTGTTCAGTGTTCAAAACAGGGTGGTAAATGGCATTTGTCATCTGGCTCTGTAGAATAGAGGGGATCCAGAGTGGGCCATGAAGATGATCCAAGGGCTGGAGCACCTCTGCTCTCAAGATCAGGCTGAGAGAGTTGAGATTGTCCAGCCTGGAGAAAAGAAGGCTCTGGGGAAATTGCAATGCAGCCTTCCAGGATTTGATGGGGGCTACAGGAGAGCTGGAAAGGGACTTTGTACTGTACAAGGGCATGGAGTGACAGGATGAGGGGTGATGGCTTCAAACTGGAAGAAGTTGGATTGAGAAGAGACTTGAGGAAGAAATTGTTCCCCGTGAGGGTGGTGAGGCACTGAACAGGTTGCCCAGAGAAGCTGTGGAAGCTCCAAGCCTGGCAGTGTTCAAAGGCAGGTTGGATGAGGCCTTGAGCAAGCTGCTCTGGTAGGAGGTGTCCCTATCAATGGCAAGGGGTTGGAATTAGATGATTTTGAAGGTGTCTTCCAAATCAAACCAGGCTAGCATTTTGTGATATTATGAATGCATTTTAGTGGGGTTTCTGTTGGCTTTAGTAAGCTTTGTTGGATGGTTTGTCCCTGGACACCTCCAGGAAAGTTGGAATTGCTTGTGGTGTCATGCACTGAAGTATGTGGATGTGTTAGATCCTTTTGAAATCCCGTAAGAGCAGGACCTGTGGGAATAGCCATCAGGGAAGAGTTTGAAGGTGATGCTGTGCTCCTGAGAGAGCATATTGTATTTACAAAATAGGGAGGCAAAGGTTTGGAGTAGATGTTTCTACATACAAAACAATTCTGTTGTAAAAACAAATAACCACAACACAGCTCTGATACAAGTGATGGCTGTTTTCCTTTCACGCAGTTGTTTTGCCCATCTTGTTGGAGAGCTGCTTACCAACTTCTGAGGTTTTGTTGATATCAGTTGGACTTCGCAGGGGCAGAAACTGCTGGCGTGTGTCTGACTGCATGTGGTTTGGGAAATAGCTGTGAGAGCTAGGCTTAGAGTGGTGGGTTCTGCTGTTTCTAATGCCAGTAGCCTGGCAATGAGCTTGGAAGGACTGCACATACATATTTCAGAAATAGAACTGTTGCAGCAGGGTTCTAGAAAGAGAGTTTACACCTTGCTTCAGGAATAAAAGTATTTGGACAGTACTGTGGGGATTAGTCAGGATCTTTGTCTGACTCCCAGCTGGTTTGACACATCTCTGTATCCTTCAGTGATGATCGTTTTAACTTAAATTTGTGTTTCTGTGACTATAAGCCCAGTGCTGGCTAGGTGTGATTGTTAGAATGCATTGAGGAAAGGTCTTCTGCTTCCTGCTAGGCATGTAAGCAGGCATACTGTGTTTTTAGCAGTTTTTTGGCTATTGGTAGTGATAGGGTTGAAAGATAAAGGATGTTTTGTATCTGTATAGAAGTTGCTTTGATAGAGGATATTTTGTTCATGTATAGAAGAGAAGTTGCTTGGCTAGAGATCCCAGTAAAAATTGGTAACAAAGACACTATTACAGTGGAGTTGTTTTTTGACAACCAATAATGACAGATGTGTAGAAACATTGTGGGGTTTTACTCTTAATCTTCAAATGTTTGTCAACTGATACAATCCATGCCTATCGTCTTTGTAGGTGGATAGTGTTCAGTTTCATCTGGAAGCATGGAGTTATGTGCAGAACAGGAGCCTTTTGTGGTTTATATTTGAACTTGAATTCAGTAAGTGCAGAATCACAGAGTGGTGGGGGTTGGAAGGGACCTCTGTAGATTATCTAGTCCAACCCCTCTGCTAAAGCAGGTTGACAAAACCGTGTCCAGGCACACTTTAAAAGTCTCCAGAGAAGCAGACTCCACAACCTCTCTGGGCAGCCTGTGCCAGTGCTCTACCACCCTTAAAGTAAAGAATTTTCTCCTACAGTTCCAAGTGAAGCCTCCTGTGGCTAGTTTGTACCTGTTGCCCCTTGTCCTTTCACCAGGCACCACTGAAAAGAGCCCAAGTCCATCCTCTTGATACCTGCCAAAGGTATGTTTCTGAAACCCTCTGTAAACAGCATCTTTTTGCCACTGTCCAGTGGAAAAGATGAGAACCCCAGCTGGAGGATCAGGCCTGGCTTTGTGTCGTGTTGATTTATGCAGCCATGCTCAGTTGTGCAACACTTGTCTGACAGGGGAGCCAGTGTGATCAGGAGGGTGGTTTTCTCACAGTGTTTCATCTGTTGCCATGTGGGTGTACGTGACCCTTGAGGTTAACCCAGAAGTAGGAAGTATTCAGTAGGACTGCATAATTGTGGGGTGGGGGGTGCGTTCACACTCCTGGGAAAATGAAAAACAGAGGTGAATTGCTCCTACCCTAGAGTCCATGAGGATTTCTTGACGTACTGTTTCCTAATATGGAACAAAAAACCATTAATGCAGGAAAAGGAGTCCCAGGGAGACTTTCATCCATAGTTTATATGTCTTAAATTGTAGATTTAAGTCATCAAGAACATTCGGAGGAGGAAAAGAGAATGCCCTTGGGTTTGGTAACTGCAATGGGATGAACTTTGTCCTGCTGTTGCTTTTAAGACTTTGGTGAAGATAGTGTTAATACCCTTTAGACAGGGTGTGTGTTTTAAACACTGAAATTTTCCATGTAGGGTGGATAAAGGATGTTGAAAACCACTTTATCTTCCTAAAATCTTTCATCTACCTGAAGAACATACAAATGCCTGAATAACCACTATGTAAAGGAGTTGTGTTTTTTTAATTTGAATACACTTGGTTATTTGCTGTCTAACTTGGAGACAGAATGATGACACATGTGAGGGTCACATTTCAAAGCTGGTTTTATGTGCAAGTGCAATATTAAAATCTCATATGGAAAGTTTATGTCAAAGCAAATCCTTAGGCTTGCATTGTGCAAAGATACTTGTTTCCTCTTGCCTACAGGCTTTTAAAATTCTGTCTGTTTCTGCTCTGTCAAGAGCCTAATTTGGTCTTATAATTTATCTGGATTTTTGTCCCTCCCTTCCTGCCCCACCAAAACTGGCAAGTGTTAAAGAACTGGGGGGTGCCACCTAGAAGAGCCTCAGCTGAATGTGAATGAGAGACTCAGGAAAAAATCAGCATCTCTGCTGCCTTCCTCTGCCTGATTAAAGCCTACTGGAAATCTCCAGTCTTTATATTAGCCCCCACCTCATTTACATACTTTGATTCTAGCTCAAACTTGTAACACCCATCCACAGCATTTGTGATGCTGACACATCCAACTCACTGCTTCTAGCACAATGCCTGCATGCTCTCTAATTGCTGTAGTACTTTCTGAGTTACTTGGATTCTCTGGCTGGAAAATAATGGCTGAATCCATGCATCTAGTTGTGAATATTCAGCTTGGTTCCATCTCAAAAATCTCAACCAGCCAGTCTCATAAGAAGGCAGGATTCTTTCTTATGGGACAATTTCTGCAGGATCTCCAAAGGCAGAGGGATATTAACCAGGAATTCATCCAGAAACACGAAGTTCACCTTGTAGCTCTATTGCCAAGTAGTGGCACATGCTGTTACTTAGTCTCTTTATCCTTCTTTTTGTGATTTTGTAATCTTTTGGAGCTGTTACACTAATTGCTTCTAACATTTCCTGGAGAGCATAAAGAAATTCACATAATTCTTGAATTTTATTACTGGGGCTTATTACGTAATTGAGTGGTAACGAATGCTGCCAGAGCAGACTTAAGATTTATGGTATCATTGCCTAATAAATCCGTCACCAAAAAGGGAATATTGTATACAAGAGGAGAGTTTTAGTGTGCCTCTGATAGTGACTCTGAAATATATTAAAAATGGGATATGTGTGTATGTCAGGTTCTCTGCAAACTAAGGATCACTGTCGATGGACAGGGAGGCCAGATGTTTTTCAAGACCATGTACATTGCAGCTTGAGCTCAGAACAACATGAGAAGAGTTAGTGACTGGGATATCTGAGCATAACAAAAGCAGACATTCAGTACAGTCTAACATCAGTGTCATTACTTCTTACTGGAATATGTAAGGAACATGCTAATTCTGTGGTTTCATCTGGAAAGCAAAACTGATATGCTTATGCACTTTCAGTTTGTCCTTGTCTACAACTCAGGATGTAGAAGAGCTTAGGTGAGAGCTGTTATTAAGGTTTAATAATTTCTGATGAATGAGGAACTTGGAGGATTTCAATTTTGCAGCCATTTTTGTGTAACTCTTACAAATCCCTGAGCTCTGTTGACAGAAGCAGGATAAACTGTAAAGCAGAATCTGATAACTCATGTGCTTGATTTTCAGAATTCCAGTTTGTTAGTAGACTTCCTTGATTAAAACCCCTCCTGTTTAACTTGAGTAGGTTTGGTCTCTGCATTTAGATGTCTTGTGGTTGAAACTTCTAGAGAATCTTTTCCTGCTCCCCTCTTTAAACATCCCAGTTTCAGCTTCTTCATGAACAGTAATAGTAAATGGAATTTTTTTTAGATGAGGTCTTTTCCATAGTGGAGGTGAGGCTAAGAAGCAGTGCCTCAGTGTCTTTGTTCATACATGTCCATAGGCAATTCAAGGCAGCTGTGGACAAGCCACCTTCACTGTTACTCTTCTGTGGGATTCCTTTACTCAGGCTGTGAAGTGTGGAGTTGTCCTTTATATTTTGTCATAACCTCTATGGCTGATTTGAACCCTTGGAATACATTTACATTTGCTAACATTGTCAGTGCCGTTACATCTCAAACTAAAAATGACCTTGTTTTTTGGCTGTTTGTGTATCAGTTTAAGCATTTAGCCTTCAATGCTTAAAGAGCTAAATGCTTTAAGCATTAGCTTAAAGCTAATAGAAGACATCTAGAAGAACAGAAGACTTTCTAGAATAGAAGAATGTCTTCTATTCTAGAATGACAGGCAACAATCTTCATCCTAGGCTGTGAGATGTTTTCAGTGTTCAACCTGAATTTGACTTGAAAAACCTCCAACCAAACCCATAAAACAGCTCTCACACTTCCATAAAGTCAAACTGTAGCTTTAACAAGTCCAGGGCAGTGGTTTTACTAGCTGTGTGTAATTGAGGGGAAAAAGACTCTAACCACTTTTCTCTCCCTGGTGAATAAGTAAAGACTCAAAACGTCATCCAGCTGTTGTGGAAGGAGTTCTTTTTGCAGAGGAGTGCAAAGGGTTAAATGACATTGTTTTGTTCATTGCCAGCGGGTTTCAGAAATCTCATCCCTCACTATTCAGTCCTAGAGGAAAATAACTGGAGCCAGGCCAAGATGGGGCCGCTTCGCTGTGCGCTGCTGCAGTTCAGTCGACCCTTTATGCATCATGATACTAATAGTTCAGATATGAATACTTGGAAGTTACTGACATTTCTTGCATTTTTAAAGTATCAGGGAAGTATCCAGATTCCTGTTGAAATTGAGTTTGAATTTCTTCTGTCTTTTGTAGGAGCTTTTGTTAGTCGCAGCGCTGAGGTGTTTTATTTTTGTCTGTGATAGCACTGGGTGTATGGGTCGGGTCTTTTTGCTTGCTTGGTTGTTTTTTTTTCCTAGACATCGATCTGATATAACCTTTTTGAAACCCTGAACAAACATTTTAGTAGAGGTTCATGTCTAATTTTAGGTGGTCCACTCTCCTTTATTTAGAATAAGGGCAGCACTGCATAGGTAGTGCCATCCTATATAGCTTTATAGGAATGGTGAAACAATGCTCCTGTGGTTGTATTGCATAGTGGAGGGGCCTTGTTTATTTTGCATATTTGGCTGAACCTTGAGGTCAAAAGAAAATCTTGGGGGAAGTAGAAAGCTTCTCTTTCCTCTTGTCTCCTCTTTTGGTACCTGGACTGTGCGTGTGGCATTCATTTAGACAATTTGCAACTCATACTGTGTCTTGCATTCAGATCGTCTCTGGATATTCTCCCTTCTGGTAGGTAGAATCCTAGAATGGTGTGGGTTGGAAGATCATCTAGTTCCAACCACTTGCTGTGGGCAGGGACACCTCCTCCTAGAGCAGCTTGCTCACGGCACCATTCATCTTGCCTTTGAAAACTGCCAGGCTCAGAGCCTTCACAGCTTCTCTGGGCAACCTGTTCTAGTGCCTCACCCACCCTCACAGGGAAGAAATTCTTCTTCATGTCTCTTCCAGTTTCTTCCAGTTGGAAGCCATCACCCCACAACCTATTGCTACAAGTTGCTTATAAACTCCGCAGATGTGAAGCTGTGCTACAGCCTGTCCTGTGGGGAAGAGCCTGTCCTGTGCTCTTCCTGTGCTCTGCTGTGTCCCAAGCATCCCCAAGTTTGTGAAGGACAGTGGTAAAATCTTGTCCTCAATCATTGGTCCTGACCTAATTCTCATGTCTGTTTAAAGCCACTGGTGCAACCACTACTCTCCTGTGAAGCAGCATTAGATTCTTCTTGGGTGTCACCTCTGTGTAAGCAGATGGCTTTCCTTCCAGGGGGCTCTGTGGAAGGGAGTACTGCCAAGAATTGGGAACTTTTATGACTGCTGTTTCCTAAGAGAGTCTGGTTTCAAATGCATGTATGTGAAAATGATGGAAGTTTTCTTACCTGCTTTGTTACATAGGCAATTAAACTTTTTGCTTCTCTTTCTCTGAAAAACTGACGTGTCCACTTGTATTTTCCACAAATGCATTGTTGGAATAATTGTTGGAATTAACTTGGGTTTAGGGCCAGCATTCATTTTTGGCTCAGGCTTTCTGAGTACTTGACAGATAAAGCTGGGGCCCTGCCCCTGGAAAGCTGGTGATCTGATTTGACCTGTGATGAAAAATCTGAGGACACTGGCTTATTGGTGTGAGGCTTGGGAAGTGCATGTAGGTTCACAGAAACCTAAAAATAAGCAGTATTTGGGTTAAACCTCTTTATTTGTATGGACTCATGACCCTAATAGCAAAGATAAATGTACATTTGTTTTCTGGCATTGCTGCTGCAATCCATCAATATTAATTGTGGACAAATGATTGAATAAAATGATTGGTTTTTTTATTTTTTTGGCCTCAGATTTTCTTTGCACAATTAGAAGATGAAAATCAGTGACTTGATCCATCCTTCTGTAGTTCCAAGTGGTGTGTGTAGCTGAGTCTGTCTGACATCAGTGAGCAAATAAATTCTGTGTAGCAGTAAATCAGATTGGAAAAATAGTTTGCAGTGTTTTCTGCTCAACAAATGTTAGTTTTGTCAATAAGGCATAGAGAGATCACCTCTCTAGTGAGCCTTTTTCTCCTCCATGTTGGTAAACTTCACTTTAAACCAGATTAACCCAGGCAGTTCAGTTTCGGTGAACTAAACTTTTGAATGCATTGAAGAAGGCAGTAAGGCAAGCTGGGAACTTGTGTAGTTTGTATCACTGAACTTTATCAGGTAAGGTCTGTCTGAATAGATTCTGATGAGAGATTTACACTTCATGCTGCAGCAGAAGATCATTAAAAAGTAGTAAGAGAGATCCTACCTGACCTAAAGGGAAAAATTTGTCCTAATTGCACATCTGATCAGTCTGACCTGAGCGCAGGAGAAAGGATTAAGGATTTTTGGTACTGTCTCTGAATACTTGTCCTGTCTGTCTGACCTTGTCTCTAGCTGTCACCAACCTACCAGCTCAGGAAGGTGTTATTTGTTGCTTAAAAAGAACAGAACAACAACAAAAGCCCCAAAGTGCTATAGAATACCAGAGGTGCCTTGGAAGCTGCAGATAGTGTGAGGATATTGTGCATATTGTGTGGAAGAAGCTCTTCACCATGAGAGTGGTAAAATAATGGAACAGGTTGCCCAGGGATGTGGTTGAGGTCCTGTCCCTGGAAATGCTCAAGATCAGACTTGGTGTGGCACTGAGCAGACTGATCTAGTTGGAGGTGTCCCTGCTGACTGCAGGGAGGCTGGACAGGATGACCTTTGAGGGTCCCTTCCAATCCGGTGCAAGCCATGAATCTGCACATAGGAAATTATTTTACCCAAAGCCTAAGAAGCAAGGGCAGGCTCAGATTTCTGAGGCAGACAAGATTCTGATCTCACTGCAGACAGGTAGTAGAAGGTGTTCCGGAATTTGGATTTAAAGATTTCCAAAGCAAAGTGATTGACTCAGCATTGTCTGTGTATGGTTAGGAAACTTCCACCTCGATTCAAGGGCACGTGTGTCAGGAATTCAGTCCCAAGTATTAAATCTCTCCATACTTCTGTTTAGCAGGACTGTAAAGTCCTGTCCTCTATGACCAGTTAACCTTTCTGGTCAAGATGTTCATCTCTACCAGTTAGTCTCCTATTCTCTGGATCACTTTTGTTGCCCCTCTTTGCACTCAAATGTTTCATGGCTTTTCTTGAAGGGCATCCATGAGAGTTGGCAATAATATTTTAGTAGTGGGGTGGTTTATCCAAAGTCAGGGAAGAGAATTTTGCTACTTGATACTATTTTATTTTGTGATTACAGTACGCCACCTCATCAGAGGTCTTTGCAAATCCTATGCAGTGATCTCTGATCGTTTCTCAATTCAGTTCCAATCTTGCCTTGTTGTCACTGAGTAATTTTGACTTGGTTTTTGCCTCTAGTTGTGCTCCCATGCGTTAGCTGAGTTAAATTGAGTTTGGTGATAGTATTAATTAATTAATTAATTCTCTGTGGATTTTACTCAAAGTTCATTTGCATTGAAATTAAGCTTTTTTTTTTTTTAATAAAATTGAAGGCAAATCAACTTCTCTGATGTTTGGGGTATTTTCATTTGGTGATGTAATTATGAGGATTCATTTTGGGAGCTCTTTAATTGCAGGTTCAATGTGAAGGTTTCAGTGTCAATGTTGGAGCAGCTTCATAAAATAAATTTATCTGGTGGTTGGAAATAATAAGAAATGCTGATGAGCTTCAGTTACCAAGTAATGCTAATAGAAATTTTTGGAGTCCACTATTTACCTTGCAGCATCTCTGCTAATAAGTAAGATGGTGGTGCCTGCATTCAGTCCCCAGATAAATAACTCTGCTTGTTCATGAAAAAGTCTCTTTCTGTCTGAAAACAAAGAGCAGAGGAAAGTCTGAAGATCTGTGAGAAAAGAACATTTACTAAAAAAGAATATAACTGTTTGTGATGTTGAGTGTGCTGTCTAGTAAGCAGCACAATCATGATTTACTTTCTTTGTTCTCAGACTTCCTGAGATAGTGCCAGCTTTTCCTTTTAAAAGTTCAGTAGGAAACTTTTTGAAATGGCAAGAGTAAATCCAGTGTCATTGGTGCCAAAACCTTCTCCCTGCAAAAGATGGAAACTGTAGTGCAAATCATAAATAATTTCCCTATTACAGAGTTACAGTTTTTAAAGAGCAGGTTTGGCAAACGTTATTCTGAAGTAAGGCAGAATTGGAAAAAATACAGTAAGTAGCAGAATATTGAGTGACATGGTGACAATGCACATCTATAACCAGAGCTTGATTAGATACCAGGTGATACTCAAACCTTATTTTCTGTAGATGGATGTTCTGCTTCCTCCCCCAGCTCCCCACCAACTCAAATTTTTCCTGCACTTCTATTTTCCAGACAGATGGTTTTTCAGTTAGGGGTGTGGCTTTTGCTGGCACAGTTGTGTTGGAACAGGCTGTCTCACAAAAACACTTATCATGGCAGAAAGGCCTCTGACATTACAGCTTATCTCACTTAGGGGCTGCACTGCGTTGTGAAGGGATTGTCTGTGCTGAAGAGCTGAGGGAGTAAAGATCATCTCTATTTATTTATTTTTTTATTCTTTTACTGCCTGGGCAGCTTGTTATGACTTTGTAGTTTATGGAACCATTGGTCGTTCCCCAGTGTGTGTTCAGCTGAAACTCTTCAGATTCCTCTGATTTATTTATTGGTACCTATAGAACTGAAGCTCTTCTGGAGAGCTCATCATGCTTTACTCCCAAAGGGTATTCTAAGGAAACTCATAAAAAAACTCTTCCTAATTCAGAAATCAATACCTCCTATCATCAGTAGCTGACAGTCATTAAAATAAAAGGTTATCATTACAGTCATAAACCTGTTAATTGCTAGACCTTGGGGGGAAAATGCCATTAATCTGGGATATTTACAAACCTGTGCTATGAAACCGGTAACTGCAGTTTGAACTAGCAAGGCATTCAGAGTTCAATATTCTTACTCCAGTTCAGTGAAGTACAACTTGTGTTTAATTCTGTGCAATATGTAAATTAGCTTTTCTGAAAAAGCTTCATTTAATTGTCATGTCAGATGATCAGGAGTTGGAGGTTTGAGTCTCTAGGTGTCACAAAGGTGACTTTATTGAGCTGGTCCCTTCTCAGTGGAAGACTTAAAGCATCGTCTAAAAAGAATTTTGGAATGAAAGTTACAATACAGAAAACTGGGATAATGTTGCACAAAGGGATTCTTGTGAGTGAAAGAAGGATGTGAGTATGAGCAACACCAGCTGAGTTTCCAGCATTTCTAATAGATAGATGCAGTTGCAGATTACAACATGTAAAACTGAGCCAGCCCTGGCCAGCGGGTGGGGACTGTTTGTCTGTGTGCTTTCCAAACCCCACATGCTAATGCAGTGATGTGTGTGTTGGTGAACGAACCTAAAATAAATACACTTGTCAAAAGCACATCTTGAGGTGCAGAGGCAGTAGGTGAGTTGTGTCTCTAGAAATGTGGCTGCAATCTGGGCACGTACTGGTGGGCTTGGTTCCTCATCTGGATGAGCGTGTAACAGCCTATTTTCTGTGAGGATTTAATTTCTTACTCATGCAATGTTGTTATGTCTGGTTTAACTTTCAAGTACAAAACTAACCAAAACCACTGAGTATAGACTTCATGTGTCTTAAACTTCCCTGTCATAGACAGTGACAGGGTTTGGAGTGCTTCCATGCTTCTGAAAACCAAACTGTGCAGGCAGTTTAAAGAACAGGAAGTAGCTGAAATGGAAACTTTAATTAGTTGTGTGTAGCATGTACATGTAGGATGTACTTGAATTTTCATATCTGTTAGCCTAAACTTTTAATTTTGTATTTGGAAATCTTTTTCTCATCTAAGTTATTGCTATTCAATTGTACAAACATAGTTTGGGGTTTTGGGCAGCCAGGCTAATTCTAGATGGATTTGAGCTGCTACCTCTGAAAGAAACGTCTACAAACTCCTTAACTACTTCCTTCCTTGATTTATTTATTGCTCTTCTCTGCCTTCTCTTCATAGGTTCCTTAAAGCTGTGCTATGAATGGTGATTCTGGTGTGGGGGTGGTGACTTCACCACCTCCAACAACAGCCCCTCATAAAGAGAGGTATTTTGATCGAGTGGATGAAAATAATCCAGATTATTTGAGAGAGAGGAACATGGCACCTGACCTTCGCCAGGATTTTAACATGATGGAACAGAAGAAGAGGGTCTCCATGATTCTTCAAAGCCCAGTAAGAAAACAAAATGCTCCATCCTTTAAGTGTTACATTTATTACCTCCAACTTTAATATCTCTATAGAATTGGAGAATTTGGTGACATCTTAGCTACATTTGATTATATTTTTGGTTTTGTTCACCTTTCGTCTAAAGTATCCTAACTCTAATTAGGATTACTTTTTGTATTTGTAAAATCCTAATTTTTCCTCCCATTATCTGGTCAAATTTTTGTTGTCTACACAAGGAACAGCTCTTCTGTTCTTGCTTTCAGAATACTCTGTGTACTGTGTAATTGTCAACAATATTTGTTTTCATGTGTTCCATCTACACATTTTGCTTCTTTTATACAATCAGTATTTATTTATTCTAAGTAGCACTTCTAAGAGTGGCTTGCACGAGGCAGATCTGCCCTGTGCTCAGTTTTTCATGCTTAATTCTTCTATAATATTTTTATGTATCTCTTTCTGAAATGGTTCACAGTAATAAACTATGAATGATTGATTTTTAATATTCAAGATGCTTCCCTTAGAGAGAAAATACATAAATCAGCATTTCTTTCATAATGCTTGTTCTTTTTGTAATAAATGATGGGAGACTTGAAATTAAAACTGAAAAAAAAGACAAAAACCAACCAAACAAACCCCATCGCCACCACCAAAAAACCACAAACAAAAAACCCCACCCAACCAAAAAAATGCCAAAATGAAACCAAACAAATAAACCCCACAAAACCCAAAACAACAACAAACAAAAAAACCCACAAACCCCAAAGCAAAGAAAACCCACCCAAAATCCCACCCAAACCAAAAGAGCAACAACCAGGAAAAAAGTAAACACCCCCTGTAAGTCTCACTGACAGTTTTCCTTCTCTGTTCTGGTTCTATTGCTTTTACATTTATCTTGTGTGTTCAAGTTGATTGTACATCCTGCTCCTTCTTCAGAAATCCGGTTCACTGAGCTTTGGTGTTAGTTGGAGAGAATGCTGCAGTTTCCATTCATAAAAAAAAAAAAGTGATTCACATCATTGGAGCTCCAGAGAGCAACATTTCCAAGTTTCAGTGTGCCCCCAGGAATTCTGCCCTGACCTCTTTCAGAAGCAGTGTGGGATCTTTCCATCCTAGTGCTAAAACAAAGCTCTGTATGGAAGATTTGAACATGCTTTACGACGTGCAATGTCTTCTTGCTAGGCTTTTTGTGAAGAACTGGAATCTATGATCCAAGAACAATTTAAGAAGGGGAAGAACCCAACAGGCTTATTGGCTCTACAGCAGATTGCAGATTTCATGACCACAAACGTACCCAATGTCTACCCTGCGGCACCACAAGGCGGAATGGCTGCGTTAAACATGAGTGAGTGCACCTTTCCTTGTCATGGTTGGATCCTTCTTTCTGAAAGGCTTGAAATGGAGACAGTGTGAGTGAAATGAAGAGTGCTCTGGGGTTCTGCTCACCAAAACATTGCAACTAGAAAATGAATTGGTTAGTTTCTGAACGCCACAGTGTTGTGCAGTGTGGTTTGAGCCTGTAATTGATACCAAAAGCTGTGGCAAGTATGGTGTCTTAATTGAGAAGCCAGTGCTGGTGAAAAACAAAGATTTAAATACTGTTAGGTTTTACCCCATGGATTTGCCGCAGGAAATTAAACACTCAATAGCAGACCAGTAACAGTGAAGGCCTTTAGAAACAAATTATTTTTGACATAGAAACACTGATTGTAATTTTCTCCTGTGATGTGAATCTATAGACAAAAAAACATGAGCAAACAAAAGAAGGAAAAAAACCCCCCAATATGTGTGAATGCATGTCCACACAGGTTTTTTGTTAAGATAGAAATTCTTGCCTGTGCTCTAAAGTAATACTTGTAATAAATAATGTCCAAAATAAAGCCTGCTTCTGCTTCATCACAGTTAATTTTCAACACATTTCTAATCGCACTATGACTACAGTATTTGTTGTTATTTACTGTCTCTTGTTCCTAAATTTTTGTTAAATAAATGAACCTTTGTGCATCTTCTTAGATGTGCAGGTCTCCTTTTCAGGCACAGTAAATTGTGTATCTTAAAAAGTAGGGTATTTGGGGTTACATTTTTCTGTTAACAATGAAACTCTGAGAGAGAAAAAAAATTCACTAAGGATTGCACTGTCACCTAAGCACTGATGAGTGTTAAGGAAGGAAAGCAGTGCTCAGTCTACCAAAGATAAATCACCTCATGTCAGCCTGTCATTGTGTTTGTGTAATACAAATTAGGACATCATAGTAGTGAAAGACTACTCTCCACTTCTTATGTTAAGATGTTGATATAAAGCAGCAAAAAACCCCACTGTAATAGTTGTGCATGTTGTCAGGTTTTAGCTGGTGCTGAACACGACTCTCCTGCTGTTATTTTACCCTTCTCCTTTCCAGGCCTTGGCATGGTGACACCAGTGAATGATCTGAGAGGATCAGATTCCATTGCTTATGAAAAAGGGGAGAAGTTGCTGCGGTGTAAATTGGCAGCCTTCTACAGATTAGCAGATCTCTTTGGCTGGTCTCAGCTTATTTACAATCATATAACAGTGAGTATTGAATCAACAGAAAACTGAACCAATTGTTTTAACATACAAGAGAGTTGCTTCCCTCCCCCAGCTGTCATTTTCTCTTTGTGTGGAAGAAGAGCAAAGTGGTATTCAAAGCAGTATAATAGTGAAGGGATTTGTCATGGCATCTCAAGAATAAGAACTGGAACAGCTTGCATGTCAGCTATGGTAGCCTGAATAGAGTCTTAAGAGAGTGTACATGAAAGTTCTTAGGATGAAATTAAGACTTCTGAAAGACTCAGTCTTTGAATATGTTAAATGCTTTAATTAATTGTATGTATTATTCTGCAAGTCATGTCTTCGTTTTCTTGCTAAATACTAAAATATCTTATTAGTCACTCAGTTGAATTTTTACAGTTCAAGGTAGCAACCTTTTTGACAAAGAAGCCATAGTATTTCTGAACATGAGCAAACTTAGCTTAATGCAGCGTGCCAGCAATTTTCCTTGTGACTGAGTAATCGCTGGCATCCATAAAAATAATGACAAGGAGGTCAGATCAAGGAGGTTTTATATGCCAGAGGAATGATCAACATGAATCTCATGAGTAAAGTCACAGCTGTGGTGTGCAGCCCAGTCAATTGTCTTCCTAACAGAGCTGAATTGTTTTTGTTTACATAGTAGAGGTTGTCCTTTATGTATTTTCATTTCTAGTTGCATTCTGAATGAAACATGGTTATTTTATTACTGCTTTTGAGATTTCAAGGTACATTTGTGAGCTGAAGGTGATAAATGGTATGGGTAGGCACAAGGTAAAGGCAGTGCTGGTTAGATCGCTTGGTTCCTTGAGGGAGGGAACATAGCCACCATGATGGTTCTTGTAAACAGCTCTGTGCTGCCCCTCAGTTCTTTCTTGCCCTATTGTAAAAGGGGCTAATGCAGGACATATTTATTCATTGGTTGTAAAGGGGACATAAAGGAAGAGTGGCATAAGTGGTCAAGGCAAGGGCGTGTGGTTGGAGTGGAATGCCTCAAGTTTTTTTAGGTAGGAAAAGAGCACAGGAAGATCAGATCATGGTGATGCCAACTGAGGTGGAAGATAGTCAAAGCACCTGGAGTATGAGCTTCTGAAAAGGGTGAAGTAGTACTGGAAAGCTCTTGGTTAATGGTTTGTCAGTAGCAATCACAAGTCATAGTTCACCCATCTTTTACAAATTCCTCCAGTGAATAACACTCTGAAAGGTGACTAATAGATATGATTAATCTTCAGAAGGTGATACAGAAGAAGGTGGTTATATATTTACAAACCAGGCCTGGTTTTGTTCCGTTTGCCCATACATCAAGTAGCAGTGTGGTAGTAAGACTCTTCTTTTGAATATGATGAATGCCAACTGCTGCATGCAAAGCTGGAGGTTGACTGCAGGCTTGCAGTCACTTGTGAGTGAGTGCATGCTCTAACTGCTAGGTGATTGCGTTCAAGAGAAAAGCTGCCAGTGCACTTCTTGAGTCAGAGAAGAGATATGGCAGCCTTCTGTGAGGGATTTATGCCTGTGTGTTGGAAGAGAAAGGAACTGTGAGGATAAGAGAGTGTATGCCAGTCTGGGCATAGCAGGGAGCTGGGTTGACTGTCTTTGCTTTTCTGGATCCTTACCAACCCTGATAGCTGCTGTGATGTGGAATGGTTTAGACTGCTGCAGTCCTTGTGCAGAAGCAGAATTGCAGAGCATTGAGAGCTTTCATGTCAAGTACAATAATGTAGAGTAAACTTGGTTGCCTCCAGGGTTAGGCAGAATTTGAGATGAGAGCTTTACAGAAGGTGCACATCATCCACCAAGCCTTGGTTTGCTTTGAGGGCATAAGCTGTTTGTTGGCTCTAGTCCTAAAGTAAGGTGCTTTGTGAGTCTTGCTGCTTGTTTGTGTTACCTTTGAGCTTTCTTGTTAGCTTTTGGAGCATTTTGAATAATGACTGTTCTTTGTCTTGCATAAATAGCTAGAAGATTTTCCAGATCATTTATGTTTCTGTAACGAAGAACTATTTTGGTGATTCATAAAAGTATAGGTTAACTTCAATGAGCAAGTTCAGTTTAAGGCTCTTATGCTATAGCTTGTCAGCAGCTGGTTATAAAGGAAAATAGATTGGTACTAGAAGCTTTCAGATGATGGGTTACTTAGTTTAGATAACTAAGTATGTGGTAGAGGACCATCAGGTGTGCTGCACTGCTCACAGATGTCTGACAGGCATCCCCATCAGTGATGAAACCCTTCTCAGCATTAAACTTTTAGATCTAGAGGCCAAACTCTTGTGTTTTTTCACATGCTTCTTTTTCATACTTTAGGTTTTACAAGGATAGAAATCCAGTTGCAGTATAAACTCACTCTTCCAAATCCAAACTTTTTTCCCCCATACTTCTCTTGGTATCATTCCTTTTATCCACAGTAGTTGAGTTTTCATTACCACAGGATTTAAGTTTTTACTGTTTTCCACCAACGCGAAGGAGACTCTGGCATCTGGTTTTGTTCACCATGAGTTAATTAACTGTGCTGTATGTTGATTATCTGTCACAGCATACAGGAAAGTCATATTGCATGTTACAAGCATGCAATTTCACACTTAGTGAAAGTAACTTTCGTGGGTTTGGGCCTTCCTGTATGCTTTAATAAAATAGTCCTAATAACTTGTGCTCTCGTTTTACCTTTAGGCCAGAGTAAATTCTGAGCAGGAACACTTCCTCATCGTACCTTTTGGACTCCTCTATAGTGAAGTTACTGCATCTAGTCTGGTAAGCTGTCAAATATGAATCTGCTTTATCTGTCTCTGCTTAAATTCTGTCCTAGAGAACGTTTTATTCTGTTCAGAAAAGTTATACTGAACAGGGATGGGTTTGGTACAGCTGAGGTATCTCTAAAATTCCACCAGCAGGTGTCCTCTGATTGATCTGGCTGTAATGAGGAGCCAGCTCGTTGGGACAGCTAATCATATCCTGCCCTTGAGAGCTGCTGGCTGTGGAGCCAGGCTTGTTGAGGCGAACAGTCTGTGTTTCAGACATTATAATACAAAGCAATCACAATTTCAAGACATTGTCAGATGCCTGGTTTAGCTGCCATCATTTAATGATGTAAGTAGCTGAGGGCGTCAATAAATTTGTTTTTGAGATCTCATAGTTGCAGTTGAAGACACAACTCCCTTAACTGTGGAAGCATTTGGGGTGTTTTTCTTCAGTCTAGTCTGCACTGCTGCTGAAGGCAGCTGGAGTTCATGTGGGTGACTCTCACACTAACACAAACCAGAAACTTCCATGCTGTTCTTTCCACCTGGTTACTGTAGGGTAAGCAACCTGCAGCAGAAAGGTGAGGTAAATGTGTGCAGAGTAGTAACATTTCAAACCTGACACCTTAAGGTCACAATACTCCTCCTCAACTAACTGTAAAGCTTGTTCTTTCTTGCATAATTTTACCTTAACCATCTGTAGAATTTTAATTGAGAAGGCTCTAGGAAAAGGAATAGAAAAAACTGAGACCTGCCCTTTCTTGCTACTACAAGATCTTTAGAAGAGGTTAAGGGCCATGCTCTTTGGATTATTTTGTGCTTTGTTTGGTGTGGGTTATTTTTGAAGGTGTTCTGCTTTTATCTCTCCATCAGGAATGTGAGTACCTTAAGTTAAGGTTGTATGAAGGTAGCAAAACGTACACACAGAGTGGAGAGCATGTTCATACAGGAAATAGCTGGCAGCAGGATTTAATAAGAGAGACTACAGTGATAAGGCATCAGCCTGCTTACTTGACTGGCCCTTCATTGCCCCAACTCATACATAATTACTTTTCCCCTTTTATTACAGTTTTGCTGTATCCATACTCAAATTTGCTACTTAGAGTATCATGTGGGCAGTCCTGGCCTTGCATGGTATCAGTGCTGTGGTTTAAGGTGCTGGCCTTACAAGAAACTGCTTCCCAAAAGGCCTCAGTGCTTCTAGTATCTGAAGTTTGCAAGCTTCTTACATAACTCCACCCTAACCCTCTGAAGTGCAGCCATTTGTGACAGCACTGTCTGTAACTTCTGTCAGCTTCTTACATGCAGTGACTTGTGTCATATCCAGGAGCTCCTAATGTCTCTTTCAGCTGACTTCATCTCAAGCTGAGGCCCTGGTCACCTTCCTACAGCCTTTTTGTGCACATTTTGACACTTGTTTAAATAAATTACTGAAAGAAATATGGTTTTAGAGCTTCAGCTGGGAGATGCCGAATTAAAATGGATTTTTGGCAGTGTGGATTCACTTATGAAATTAATTCTTTTTGTTGCCAGGTTAAAATCAATATCCAGGGAGATGTAGTTGATCGTGGAAGCACTAACCTGGGAGTGAACCAGGCTGGCTTTACTTTGCACTCGGCTATCTACGCGGCCCGGCCCGATGTGAAGTGCATTGTCCACATTCACACACCGGCAGGGGCAGCGGTAAGCACGCTGTCAGCTCTCCTCCTTCTCCCATCCAACTGCAAAGTAAATGGATCTTCCTCAGTCACAGACTTCCTTACTTCTTGAAGGGCACAAAACCTTGAAGTCTGCCTTCAAATATGTGGTTCTGTTTGAGTCATTTAGATGTTCCTTATTTGGCTGTTAATGTGAGTGGTCAGACAGTAAATTGAGCTCTACCTGGGCATACACTGGCTCATCTTCAGCCAGCTGTTCATCAACACACCCACATCATTTTCCACTGGAGTGTTGGTGGAGTTGTTGTGACCCCGGCAGCTGGCCTTGTTGAACCTCGGCCCATCTGCAGAGTCTTCCTACCCTCGACCAGATCAACACTTCCCCAAGACTTGGTGTCACCTGCAAACTTACTGAGGGTGCCCTCAATCATCTTGCCCAGGTCACTGATAAAGAGAACTGGCCCCAGTATCGAGCCCTCAGGAAACAACACTTGTGACTGGCCACCAACTGGGCTCAATTCCATTCTTTGAGCCTGGTCATCTAGCCAGATTTCTACCCACCCAAGCCACATGTAATGCATGAAAATAGATATTTTAATTGCAGTTATTAATTTTTTTCTGATTTTTATCTGTTGCAAGAAACTATGTTAGTTTTAATGTTTCTCAGGTTTCTGCAATGAAGTGTGGTCTCTTGCCAATTTCCCCTGAAGCACTTTCACTAGGGGAAGTAGCTTACCATGACTACCACGGGATTTTGGTGGATGATGAAGAGAAGGTGGTTATTCAGAAAAATTTGGGGCCTA